>NC_043011.1:20140438-20182938 GCF_006345805.1 Octopus sinensis | reverse complement strand
AATGTGATTGAATACACATTACAAGGCGCAGTCCCAATTTACCCCCACTCTATTAAGTGAAACTAGTTTCAAAATCAAACTAGAAGAGTGAGGCATTGTTGGGTTTGGCCTACAATTTTGAGGGGGCACACTCTTCTCAGATTACACCTCATGTAAATCGCATCAGTTCCGTAATTATATACATATCCTTTTTTTCTTTTACTTGACCCAGTCATCTGACTGCAGCTATGCCGAGGCACCGCCTTGAAGGGTTTTAATCGAAAAAATCGGTAACAGGATTTTCTTTGAGCCAAGTACTTATTCTATTGGAATCTTTCGCCGAGTCGCTAAGTTACTGAGACGTAAACACACCAACACCCGTTGTCAATCGTGATGGGGGAGAAACAGAGACACCACAAACACACACACACACAAACAAATACACCCACATACACAAACATACATATACTATCCAACAAGTTTCTTTTAGTTTCTGCCTACCAAATCCATCCCCAAGGCTTTGATGAACCTGGGGCGACACTTGTCCGAAGTGCCATGCAATGGGACTGAACCCGAACGATGTGATTGGGAAGCGAGCTTCTCAATCGTGTATCAGCCACGCCTGATACATATTTTACATAAATATCAAGATGTCACCTACTCATAAATCGCGCGTATTTAGCACTGATTACTACAATATTAAGTATGCACATTTATAATTCGAAACAAGCCCAATATCATTTTATTCTCTAGGCACAAGACTCGAAATTTGGGGGGATGGGGCCAGTCGATTAGATCGACCCCAGTACACAATTGGTACTTAATTTATCGACCCCGAAAGGATGAAAGGCAAAGTCGACCTCGGCGGAGTTTGAACTCAGAACGTAAAGACAGACGAAATACCGCTAAGCATTTCGCCCGGCGTGCTAACGGATCTGCCAGCTCGCCGCATTAGGCAAAGCCCAATATTACATATTTAACGGAAATCTGTGATCATCTCTGCCCAGGCTGGAGCAGCATAGTAATAAATTAAACAAAAGCGTAAAGCTGAGTTGAAATATTCAATAAAACGTATATTACTGCTATCCTCACAATAACTACAAACACACGTTTAAGTTAAAATTACCGAAAACATCTAGAATTCTGCATGTGTGAATAAATTTGCATGACAAATTCCTAGTAATTTATATCGAGCCAACGAAAAGCCTTCTACAGGGCGGCTGATTCTGCTAATGTTATCATCAAAAGCTACTTAAAATTGCAAATTTCTGTCTTCAGGAATGCAGGACATATTGAACAGTGAACTCCTACAACACACTAAAATAAATTCTGAAATTGTCGTAATTGCAATATCATAGCTCAATCAGGGCTGAATTAGAATTAAACGACATTAGCAGTGATCTTATCAACGGCAACACTGGTAGCAACATCAAGGTCTACAATAAGTATGTAGCAGTTACAAATACGTCCATGTAAATATACATAATTCATATATGTATACATAAATATGTGTGCTAAAAAGATATAAATCTTCGTAACAGAAATTAGAGAAATAACAGCTTAGGTATTGAAGAAATGTATGAATAATTGTTTGTTCGTTGTGTTGAAATATTTGGTTAAAGGAGAAAGCAAAATCAAAGAAAAATCACAAGTAAAAATAAAAACAAGTAATAAACAAAGGATAAATAAATGTCTGCTCGGCATATAAAATTATGTAAAAATATGGCGACGATCATGAATTGTTTATTGAAAGAAGAAATTTTTGAAAAAGGAGGAAAAAAAAAATCCAAATATCAGGAGTTTGAAACAAAGGTGATTTTAGCAAAGGAACTACATTGTATTCAGACATTTCGGATAATACTGTAGAGGATTTTATTTTAACGACTGTTAAATTAACAAAGCAAATCGTAAGAAAAAAATAAAGAACGAAACAATATGGCGAATGTAATATTTTGAAGTAAATATTGCAGCTTTGCAGCTTTTACTTATGTTATTATAGGTATTTCGAAACAATTGAGAATTGTTCTGACACTCGATAATACACACACAAACACATGCACCCCCCCACAAACACATACACGCGCGCGCATACATGTATATGATAGTATGTACGAATATATATACATATATAGATATTTATATATATATATATATATATATATATATGTATATATATATATATATATATATATATATATGTATATATATGTATACATATATATATATATATATACATATGTATACATATATATATATATACATATGTATATATATATATATATATATATATATATGTATATACATATATATTATGTATATACGTGTGTGTATGAGAATACATATATAGGCGCCTTGTGCTTCTAATGGCAAGGATGTGGAAAGGGTATGCATGTATATCTTTGTATGTGTATACACATACATATATATGTATGTGTATATATATATGTATATATACACACAAACATACACACATCCAAATACACACACATATATATGTATTTCTTGCACACACAAGTGTGAATTATGCAAAAAGAAAAAATTCAGTATAAGTATTCGCAGATACACTTTTCCCTCCGCCTATTTTTGATATTGATTCGTGTTCTTATTGATTACTTGTATGTATATATATATATAATATATATATATATATATATAATATATATATATATATATATATATATATATATATAATATATATATATATTATATATATATATGTATGTATGTATATACATATATGTATATATATAATATATATATATATATATATATAGTATATATATAATTATGCATATGTTTTGATGCGTAATTGCATATGTGGGTGCGTGTGCACAAGCTTGTTATATATATATATATATATAATATATATATATACACGCACACACACATTTATATATCTATATATATTTATATTTATACGTGTATATATGTGTGCGTATGCTTGTATATATGAAGCATACTTTGATTCATGTATGTGTGAGTAGATCATTATTTAAACATACATATTTTTACGAGTTTGCAAAAGTATAAATGATTACTGCATCACAATGAAAAAAAAACTCGCTCATAAACATACGTGATTTGTATACATCCCTCTGCACACACATATTTATATAACATTTATAGACGTTCAGTCACGAATGAAGATAAATATATGAAAATTACGTAGATTGAGAATGATATACTGAAATTCTAACACAAACCACACACGCGGGAACGAGCACAAATTTATGTTTATAAGCATAGATGCACACACACACACACACACACACACACACACACACACACACACACCACACACACACACACACCACACACACACACACACACTCACACAGAGCACAGACACACATAAACACGCATGCACACATACACATGTATATATATTTACGTACAAGTAAGCGAAAACAGGATATATACGGCGGGTTATCTTCTTATTTACATTATATCCTTAAAATACACACCCAGGTGGTTACATACAAATAGCTATACTTCTGCAAACACAAATATACACGCGCACTCATGCCTAAATGATTACATACATTTATATATGTGATTATGTATATGTACATATAATGCATATATACATACACACACACAAACACGCATATATGTATATATTTCTATATATATATGTATATACGTATACATGCGTATATGAATACAGACACATTCACTATATTTGTATCATACATGTATGCATATAACTGTGTTTGTGTGCGCGCACACTCACCCATGCACACATGCGTACAAACATGCAAATACACACACACACACACACGCCACGCACGCGCACACAATCATACACCATGCACCTTCCACACCTCCATCGACGCCACCACATATTTCTGATCTAGTTTCTGAACATTACGTCAAAGCCACAGAGAAAGCAAAAATGTCACAAAATATTCCATTGAGGCATACTTACACTAAATAATTCAAAACAGAGGAACAGAAAGAAAAATTCTCGCAACGAAAATTTTCACAGAATGATGGAGGTGACAATAAATATTGAACAAAACTATTGCAACTACACTAAATATAAACGATAGGGAAGCATTTTTCATTGATAGAAATTTCCCGGGAAAAATAAAAAGAAAGGAACGTTTCCACAACGAAAAATACTTTTCCATATACCTACCCTGGACTAAATATATATTCAAAAAGAATGAAAGGAATATATACGCAAGGAAAGATGAATATTCGAAAAGAAAAAAAAATAGGTACGGAATGATTCATCACCAGATTAATACTAGGCACCAAACATGAAGCATAGTGAAAGAAGAAAAAATAAAATAATGATTATTTTGGAACTCAGTTTTTTCTAAAGAACAAAACGGCATACTTCGTCAGAATATGTAGACAACATTTAAAAAAATATATATACAAAAACATCAAAATATATAAGTCAATCAAAACTAAAATCAGAGAGTAATCTTTTATAGAAATAATATTTCTCAGTTATCATACACAACAAAACGCGCGCGCGCGTACGCACACATACTCACGCGCACAATTTCCATATCCACAATGCTATACATTAATATATAAACAGAATTATATGTATGTGTATATATATATATATATATATTATATATATATATATGAATATGTTGTGTACATTAAATGAAACTTATGAATACATATACATACATACATACATACATACATATATGCATACTACACCACGACATCTGAAACCTTTGGACTTTTTGAACTTTACGTAAAACTATTATAATTATTACTATTATTTTTATCTCCTGTGTGACCCTTCTGTCAGGCATTCGCCATGATAGATCGTTAGCCACTACAAACATTTTTTCCTCTCCTTGTTCCTCTCCTTATTTCTTTCTGTGTTCCTTTCTGTAGAAGAGCCTATGCTCGAAACGTTAAAGACATTTTCAATTCCCGAGCGTTATACTAATACATCTGTTTGTTTTCTACACAACCTGTCTTCGTCTTTTGCTTTTTCGTGAATTCTCCCTATATATATATAATATATATATATATATATATATATATATATATATATATATATATATATAATATATATATATGTATGTATGTATATGTATATATTTCAGTTAATGTACACTACATAAAGATTAGTACTACTAATAGTTACTTGGCGTAAAGGGAAGGCACGTATCTCGTCTTTGTACTGTGTACATTCAATGATATTTATCTCCCACAAGATGATAGATATTGTTGTACACCGTTGGTCACAATGCGCTTTATGGTAGGTGAGTAGGCTAACATTAGCTCTGATCAGAAGGCTAATTCGTCGCAAGGTGTCTCATGTACAGCTGAGTGAACTGGAGCAACTTGCAATGAAATGCTTTGCTCCAGAATACAACGCACCAATCGGGCCAGGATTCGAACCTATGATCCAGCGAACGTGAGTGCAAAACCTTAACCACCAGGCCACGCGCCTTCACACACACACACACACACACACACACACACACACACACACACACACACACACACACACACACAAACTGTATAACTATCTCGACCAGACTGTCTGAAATTATTATACTTCGCTGGTCACAATGATCGCATTACTGTAACTTTTGAAAGCTGCCACTCTACCGGTTAGGCGGGCAGCCCCAACTTTCCCCCACAAGAGAAAGCCAGTCCGTTCTATGGTTGCCCACTTACAAGTCACTGGACTGCAGAAGCATGAAATTAAGTTTTTTTTCCTGGAGAACACCACGCACTGCGTGTGTTTAGGAACCGTGCACACGAACTTGTGATTGTCAGTGTAACACACACAGCCATTAAGCCACGCCCTCTTATATATATATATATATATATATATATATATATATATATATATATAATATATATATATATGTATGTGGGTGTGTGTATGTGGTTTATGTCTGTGTATGTGCGTATGTGCACCTGTGTGTACGTGGTTTATTTGTCTGTCTATATGCATGTGCTGGTACAATAATATACGTATCCGCGTATAAATATCTGCATTCTTCTTGTCTGCATATACATATACCCAAGCACGCTACTACGTATGCTGTTGTATTAACCAGCCTACACGGCATCCACCTCTAAGTACGTGCCTTAACTGAAATTCACAATATGAAGCCATATATAAATTAATCCGAAATTAAATGCTATTCAAGAATAAGGATTTCATTGATTCCACATGAAGAATGTTCTATTTAGCATGAACTTTTAAGACAGAGAAATTGTAGGATTTGTCTATTGTTTTATAACAAATAATTTCATTGTATGCCGAGTATTAAGTTCGAATACTCTGATTCGCATCAGTAAAATCACTTTCGGATTATGAAATATATACATGTATATAACAAATTGAAATTTTCTGCCAGTACTTGGAATCTGTGGAGACAGATGAACTATTCTTAAAACAATATTTTTATGTTACTATCTCAATATTAAGATAGAACAATGGAACATACATACGTACGTACACACGCACATACACACATACAGGCATACACATATAAAATTATGCTACACTCACACACACACATATATTGTGCAAAATTCAAATCTATCTGGTACAAAACATTTGAATCACGAGTGAAAAAAAGTTACATTTTTCTGGAAGGAAGAAAATTAAATAAAGAAAAATATCTTTTGAACAATTTAATGAACGAACAATTAAAAAGCTAAGAAAATTGGATGTATTTAGACACGTTGTGTTGCACCTGATTATTCTTTCTCGCTGCAGAATTAACGTATTTTGATTGCTTTGTGGTTATCTACTTTAATAAAGGCGGTCGTATCGAAGGAAAGTATTCATACATTCGTTAAGATATAAACTCTACAATCTGGTAGCGATCCGAGCTTTGCGCGTTCAGTTTGGTATACAGTTTCAGTGCAAAAGCCGATTGCGTCGACTGAAATAATTCTTGGTTACTGCACTTAATCTATCGCCTATACCTAATCTTGAGTACTTTTAACTCTGTTATAGGAATTTAGACTAGGAGTTTCATCTGTAGCATAATGGATGCAATTACCTCACCATAAATATCGTTTCCTAACTACGCATCCATAGCCATGATAATACAACGATACTGCCAATGAAACAAAACCCACACCACATCTATTCCACCATACACTTAAGGCTATATACATGACTACGTAACTGCAACCATCCCATTGTAACTATGTCAACACAAGCATAGAGACAAAAAGAGCCATGCCACGATAGTACTAATGTTACAATAAAGCCTCAATTGTCACAGTGGTATTGTAAGATTCAAGTAAACTAGTGGTAGTTTCGTTGGTAATTATTAAAAAGAAAAAAAATACAAATGGAATAATCATTTTGCTCTTAGAAAGATGAGAAATGAAATGTTTTACTGACAGGGCTGAATTGCTAAACTGGAAGTTGCATTCAATGTATAATCTTTTCAATAAATAGATTGAAAGTGATTTCCAATATATTATTCCGTATTCTCAATAACGATTTCAAATTGCTGCGCCGAAGATTTCCGCACAAAACATCACACTTTATCACTTACGATATAACAACTTATTATATCTTACCAACTTTTCCGTACAGTAAACCAAACCTGCTTCATTTAGGGTGACAAATTGGCAGATTTATTTGCGCATCGGACAAAATGCCTTAGGGTACTTCTTATTGCATTCAGATCCCACTTTACTTTCATTGTTCCTGAAATGATAAAATAATATTCCAGCTCAAGACAATGGATTAGTAGAAATGTTTGAACGCAGACAAAGTGCTTGCTGGTATTTGTCCGGCTCTATGGAACAGGAATCCATCTTTGTATTTTCCAGCGGAAATTCTCAGAGAAGCACATAATATGTCTAGGAAGTCACCTCTTGAGAGCGGTTGAAGGCGATGTAGAAAGCATTGCAATCATTATACAATGACGACTTTAAATTACAAATAACTGTCCCATACATTGAACAACAGCACTACTACTACCTACAATAACATTACTATTATAATGCCACAAAACATGAACAAAGTACCTTATCCACAGATCTATAACGACTCTGTTGCAAATGCAATCACGCAAGAACTACAAAACTATAATACCCAATAAAATTATAATCCCCAATAAAGGACTACAACTCCGTCAATGAAATCATACATCGTAAACTCAAATCATGAAAAAGAAGTGAGGGAGGCTTTTCTATATGCGTAAAACCAGCAGCCAAATTTTCCTCAAATGGCATTCGACAAGGTAGATAACATCAAACAATATAGTTTAGATATATTGCCTAAATTATAAAACTAAAGGAACACCTTTAATTATAAGTCAGCCTGATCATAATCGAATACTGCAATAATGTCGTCATCGCACTGCTATCACCATGGTTATATCATAACATAACACTCTTTCTGACACCAGTCACCTCATTTGTTTCCCAATTAAAAAAAAAACCCAATAGACGCTTTTTCTTTGTTTAGAGTTGACCCATGTGATTATTTCGTTTTAGCTAGCAACATTATCAAAAGATGAGTTCTTGTTCTTGTTGGTGTTGCATTTTATTTTTATTGATTATGATTACGTTCACGCTTCATTTTTCTTGTACGTTTGCTAAATTGTGACAATCTGTGTTTCTGTGTGTCACCCTGTTTAATTATATTTTTTCCTAATTAGTTTTTACATAAAAATTTATTCTTGTGTTTCCATTAATTTCTGAAGGTATCTGATGCTAGAATTTAATACATCCTTAAGTTAATTCAGCGATTAGTATATTTAACTCCAAATAAAGAAAGCAAAACGGATTTTTGCAAATGATATACATATAGAGTAACATGGCTAAGACAAAACCTTTTTGTTGCATTTGAGATGACGAGTTTTATCGACACATCTATGTTGATCTAAAGTCAGAAGTTCGCTGAATTGAAATACGTTTGTCATAGATCTACTTTATAAAGTATCGCATGAGATTACATTTGTTCGGAATAGACCTACAGAGAAGTTCTTAACATTTAGCAAACTTCTTGGTTACAATCTTGAAACCAACAGTGTTATGGATTCGAAATTATCAATGACGTCACTCTTGATGACATAGTTTCACAACTTCACATAGTTTCACAATCGTATATAGTACATACAGCTCCATTATATTATGGAATAGTATTAAGTCGACCAAAATATATGAGTGAGACCCATTCCCGCAAATCCGTACAAACATAGAGACACACACAAGACTCGAGAATCAAAAAGGAATAAAAATACATACATACTTATACATATACATACATACATACATACATACATACATACACACACATATGTGTGTGTGTAATCAAAAGGTGCAAAAGCGACGCACTCTGAAGGAATTTGAAGGTAAGGTATATATATATATATATATATATATATATCATATGTTAATTTATATATATATTTCCATGGGCGCGTATAATTATTTCATTTATTTCTTAGCGTATTTTCTACTGAAGAGGGAAGAATCCTTAGGATTAGTCCCGAAATTGATTCAGTATGGAAATAACGAACTTTTTAAAAAACTTCTGTTGGCTAGCTTTCCTCGATTTCAGCACAACGTGTATTTATAGCGAATGTATAATGAAATGTGGACGTTGTCGATTTAAAGTCTGTTATCAGCGTATTGGTATAGAAATATTTTTTCTTTCGCCCTTGTTTATAAGTTATATTTATACATATACACACACATACAAATATACATACAGGCATATATGTATGTGTGTGCATGTGTGTGTTTTTATGTATGCATGTACATACGTGCATATCTCTGTGTGTCCGTGTGTGTGAGTGTTTTTGAATGCAAGGAATGGTCTCATTGTCTTACAACAAATGCGATCATAACGTTAGCCTGATTAAAAATAAACAAGCTCTATTCTAGCATTATCCCAAACAAGTGAGAGGAGTCCGATTCCACTCATCTTCAGTCGATTTTCACCATCATACTATTATTCTTCATGTTCTTCAATAACTTCTCTACTATTTCCATCGTCTCTCACCTCTTTCATCTTCCATACAATGTTCTAATTAACTACTGCTACTACTACTACTACTACTACTACTACTACTACTACTACAACTACTACTACTACTACTACTACTGCTGCTGCTGCTGCTGCTACTACTACTACTACTACTAACACCACCACCACTACTACTATTATCACTACTACTACCACCATCACAAACTACTACTACTACTACTACTACTACTACCCCCACCACTACTACTACTACTACTACTACCTCTACCACCACCAGCACCACTACTACTACTACTGCTGCTGCAACTACTTTATTCTCTCTTATCCACGCAAGGTTGTTTATCATAACTATTATCATTTTTCAACGTCCTTTTGTTCAGCTAGTCATGTTGTTTTACCAGCAACTAGTCATTGAACTCAAAGTAAGCGTTATATGTGTGTGGTCACTGGTTATATATACACACGCACATGCACACATCCATATTCTTGCATGCTAGTGTGAATAAGGCATTCATTTACAAGCTTAAGAAAGTACTGATTATCTCAAAAAGTAGTGAGTGCTATGTTATTTTACTTGTGTTTTGTTTGTCGTACTAATCATGTTTTGAGCGAAAATTATCGTGTTCCGTACTAGTCTTCAACAGGTGCATTTTCCGAAAAAGAAACCTATATATATATATATATATATATTTATATATATATATATTTTTTCTCTCCTTGTTTTTTCTGTGTCCCTTTCTGTAGAAGAGCGTAGGCTTGAAACGTAAAATACTTTTTCTATTCCTGAGTGTTATACTAATACATCTGTTTGTTTTGTACACCACCTGTCTTCGTCTTTCGTTTTTTTCATAAACTTTCCCTATATATATAGAAATATATATATATATTTATATATGTTAAATAAAATTAGACAACAAAACCAATTCTGTGTGGAATTTATATGACGTTTATAAAGAGAAAGGCTTACAGCTCTGTCTGGGATATTAGGGATATCCCTTCATTAGAGACGATATGAGATAGTTAACTAGAGGGAAATAGTAGAATTCAGTATAATGAGTTATTTTGGAAAAGACTTGATAGAGGAAGTATAAAGGGAAATAAGTGTATAAAGGTAAAAATAAAAATAGACACATCCGAAATAAGTGAATAAAAATAAAAGCAAAATAGACATATCCGAAGGCGGGGTGGCCGCCACGTTGAAAACGGTAAAGGAGTAGGAGCTGAAACCGGACGTGCTTCCACCTGATGCTGTCTTTAGCCACTGGTTCCTATAAAGGAGCTGTTGGAATTCCTCAGATACTGGTTGGAATTCCTCAGATACTGACTGCAGGGAAAAACTTGCTGACAATCCAGAAAGTGGGATGACAAGGCGGAGAGACGCTTGAGTGTACGACTGTTTAACAAAGGATCAAATGGGCTTGCAGCCCGATCCGGGGTAAAGTTGCAACAAGTAAGCATGATGAACCATTCCTCCATGATACCGGAGCACGGGTGGGGATAGAATAAAGGATCAAGTATGAACAGAAAAAGGAATGGACCCGGACCAGAAATGGACAACGAGAAAAGAAGTGGTAAAGGAAAGGGAGATGAGGCGTTCAGCTGCTGCAGAAGGTGTTTTCTAGTTACATCGGGCTTAGAATTCACCGAGGGAAGGTGTGTCAGAAGAAAGTGATTCAACAGCCGGGGTTGAAAAGCCAGAAGACGTTTGACCAGAACCTCCTGGAAAGAAACCATAGCAAGAGTCATTCTGTAGTTGAATCAGAACAGCTAAAAAAAGAGATAGGCGTGAAGAAGCCAAAGATTAAGTGGTCGAAAGCAAATCATGCAGCGGAATTTGAACTCAGAATGTAAAGACATACGAAATACCGCTAAGCATTTCGCCCAACGTACTAATGTTTCTTATTTCTTTATTGCTCACAGGGAGTTAAACATAGAGGGGACAAACAAGGATAGACAAAGGGATTAAGTCGATTACATTGACCCCAGTGCGTAACTGGTACTTAATTTATCGACCCGAAAGGATGAAAGGCAAAGTCGACCTCGGTGGAATTTGAACTTAACCTAAAGACAGACAAAATACCTATTTCTTTACTACCCACAAGGGGCTAAACACAGAGAGGACAAACATGGACAGAGAAACGGATTAAGTCGATTACATCGACCCCAGTGCGTAACTGGTACTTATTTAATCGACCCCGAAAGGAGGAAAGGCAAAGTCGACCTCGGCGGAATTTGAACTCAGAACGTAGCGACAGACTAAAGACCGCTAAGCATTTCGCCTGGCGCTCTAACGTTTCTGCCAGCTCGCCGCCTTAGATTGCAGCCTGTATACTCCAGCGAGATTCTCCACTGTCCACTTATATTCACAAGTAAACTTTCTACCGAGTAACTATGGTTTGTGCTGATAATGATAACGAACATGATAATGAACGAACATATTATCTGAACCAATTTACCTATCACTATTTTGTTCCTGGTATACAAAAACATTTAACGAATACAATAGCTGTGTATACATTCAAATTAACTAATAATGCTCACGACAACCATTAAACAAACTACAAAGTTAACTAATAGATAACTGGATACCCCGTAGCTTACTACGATATTTGATCTGGTACTCTTTCTTCATTCTATTTTTAGGTGATATATATTTCGTATTTTCTATTATTCGATCTCTATAATGTAATAATACTACTCGTTTTTTTCGTACACACTACTTATAATAAGAACAATTCTTTTTCAGGTACATACTTCTTTCTCTCTCAAGCATATTTGTATATCACCTTTATTGTATTTGTATTTTTATTCAGCCTCCTATCTTATATTCCTTTACCATGGAGGCGCAATGGCCCAGTGCTTAGGGCAGCGGACTCGCGGTTTCGATTCCCAGACCGGGCGTTGTGAGTGTTTATTGAGCAAAAACACCTAAAGCTCCACGAGGCTCCGGCAGGGATGGTGGTGATCCCTGCTGTACTCTTTCACCACAACTTTCTCTCACTCTTACTTCCTGTTTCTGTTGTACCTGTATTTCAAAGGGCCGGCCTTGTCACTCTCTGTGTCATGCTGAATATCCCCGAGAACTACGTTAAGGGTACACGTGTCTGTGGAGTGCTCAGCCACTTACACGTTAATTTCATGAGCAGGCTGTTCCGTTGATCGGATCGACCGGAACCCTCGTCGTCGTAACCGACGGAGTGCTTCCATTGCTTTACCAGGATAAAACATTCGCACAAGATACTACTATTCTAAAATTATTAGATCTAATCATCTAAGTTCAAATCAAACCCCCGCTTCAATAACCCTAAATTCTGAATGATATCTCTCTTCAAATCTTAATCTTTAACAAGGTTGTGCTACCTCCATATCTGTACTTAACTGCCTGAAGTTTCCTTCCTCTTGCGACTTCACATCTAGCTATCCATCTCTCTAACCTCAGGGTAATAAAACGAATACCAGTAAAATACATAATATATGTATATCTATATAGGCGCAGGATTGTGGCTGTGTGGTAAGTAGCTTGTTTACCAGCCACATGGTTCTGGGTTCAGTCCCACTGCGTGGCACCTTGCGCAAGTGCCTTCTACTATAGCCTCGGGCCGACCAAAGCCTTGTGAGTGGATTTGGTAGACGGAAACTGAAAGAAGCCCGTCGTATATATGTATACGGTTCTCGCGGTTAAAATATAATGTTTGCTAGATAGACCACGTGGGTGGAATGGGGAGTGCAGAGTGCAGAGATTTACGCCTGCGCATTTTGAATTTGTTGACACTGTTAGTTGGAGTGGTTCATCTGAAGCGACAAGTTCGCTGATAGGTAAAGTTCCTTCTTTTTAGTGTTTCCAAATCCAAATTAAGAAATTTTGAGCTGACGAAAGAAATGCTGATTTTATTTGGCTAATCTTGAAACGTTGACGTACTCAAACGATCTATGTACTTGTGATATTTTTCTGTATTTACCTCCAAACCTTCGTGAGCTGTCTGGAGTAAACATTATCTGAGAGAAATTTTCTTTGAGTAGTAGAAATGCTAAGAAAAATTTTTTTGGCTGCTATTTCTACTAAGTTCAGTATGTGGCAAAGTAATTTATTTTACTAAGCCCTAATTATATAATGTAATATTTTGAATTCGCCTTAAATGGTCCTTTTACATACTGAACACTTGGTGAAATTGATTAATTAATTAATTTTACCCTCAATTGTTGATATATATATATATATATATATATATAATATATATATATATATATTATTACCTACATTTCAACTTAGTCGTTGATAACGAACCACTTAATTGACTCCAAGTTACATCCTGACCGGCCACTACCTAGGTTGGTGGCCATAAATTTCATCTCGCCCTCACTCACTAACTAAATTCATAATACACTTCCATTTCTTTAATAGTCCTGCTTTTATTCCGATTTGCAAGCCGGCATCAGCTGGCGTAAAAACGTGTTCCCACAGCGCGCATGGATTGTTTCATTGTTTTGAAATTATAAGATCATACAGTTTCTTCTTACTATAATGTAATGTACTCACTCCTCAAATAAAAAAAAAGCGTAAGAAACAGCTGTAATGAACATTTAACCATTGTTTGCTATTTTTTCTTTGCTAATAATAAATCAAAGGGATTCACAAACTGTCGGACTTCCTAGAATATACCAAACGCCGTGTGATCTACACAACGCATGATTTGGACCAGCCTCTAGGCGTTAAATACTCATATCGGTGGATTTTCTCTGTGTGTATATATCAAATATCTCGCTGGATCACTTCCATACCCGGTACATTGATCCAACTAAAGGAGATGCTTACAGGTTAAAATAAACCCAACCTGGTGCCCGATTCTCTCCAGAACCCTTTATAATATATATCCCAGATCGCCATGTTGATTCGCTAGCTTATGCACGCATTTTTTTTTTCTCTCCTTGTCTCTCTCCGTGTTTCTTTTCTGTGTATCTTTCTGTTGAAGAGCGTAGGCTCGAAACGTAAAAGACTTGGTTTATTTATATTCCTGAGCGCCATACTAATACAATTGTTTGTTTGTAATCCACCCGCCTTCGTCTTTTGTTTATTTTCATAAAGCTTCCCGTTATATATATATATATATATATATATATATATATATATATATATATATGTATATATATATAATAAAGGTCGCTTCTTTGCAATTTACAACCGAAAGGCAGAAGTATAGATGTCACTAAAGTGATTAAAGGGGACTAGTTAGCATCAGCATTGCTAGAAATAAGAGTCAAAACCACTCATAGCCACCAGAAAGCACTTAACTTATGACTTAATGACTTGATTTGGTCATCATCTGTAGTGGATGGTCTGCCTGATCGCTCTTTATCAAGTAGGCTACAATCTCCAGCTCGGAACCTTGCGAACGATAAAGAAACATCACCGTAAACTGTGCATATTTCTTTGGTTGCTTGTGAGCTATTTTTCCCTTTACAGAAAAAGAAAAGCATCAAGTGCCGAAAATGAACTTTCTTATCTTCCATTTTAAAGGGTTACAGGATTAACACAGGTTATAGGAACATAAACCTTCTTCCATGAAAAGTAAAGAAATAAATAAACCTTCTTCCATGAAAAGATAGCTTATACCGTGCTCTAAATGGAGGTGTGGTCATATCCTATTTTATGGACTCAACCATGTTCTAAAATAAGTCGGAATATAAGCTGCTATAAATCGGCCCGACCTTTCCGTACAACCTAACCTTTCACGATACGAATTACACATCACTACGGTCCTCCAAACCTACCGGTGGAACTTGGTGTGATTCTTTATTTATATAGCTGATATGGGTACGACCTTTTGGTTCTGTCCATTGATGGCTTTACTCTTTTGCTCTTTTACTTGTTTCAGTCATGTGACTGTGGCCATGCAGCAGCACTGCCTTTAGTCGAGCAAATCGATCCCATGACTTATTATAAGCATAGTACTTATTCTATCGGTCTCTTTTGCCGAACCGCTAATTTACAGCGGACGTAAACACACCATCATCGGTTGTCAAGCGATGTTGGGGGGGACAAGCACAGACACAAACATATATACACACATGCCAATATGTAAATATACATATATACGACGGGCTTCTTTCAGTTTCCCTCTACCAAATCCACTCACAAGGCTTTGGCCGACCCGAGGCTATAGTACAAGACACTTGCCCAAAGTGCCACGTAGTGAGACTGAACCCTGAACCATGTGGTTGTTAAGCAAGCTACTTACCACACAGCCACTCCTTCTTTGCAATGTCTGCTGGCTGTTATGTTTGTGCTTCTTCATTAGCTGTGTTATTTGCCGAATGTTTTTATCACTAAATAGTTTTTGTGGGGTTCGTAGTGATTTGGTTGTTTGTTTTGTCGCTTGTGTTTTGCTTTGTCGTTTCTATTTTTACTGTTTCATGTTGAACTTGGCTTATACCATTACGATTTGTTTATTTGCTCATTTATATGCAAATCTAGAGAAGAATTATTTATGGGTTTGCCAAAGACATGTGTATGTAAATGTGTGTGTATCTTTGTTCAATTCTTTTTATTTTTTTCTTAGAAGTAGATTGTGTGGTTAGAAATTCGTATTGAGAACTGTTTAACTCTATTTCATGCGTGTTGCTATTAAAATTCATAGTTACGTGCCTTTTTTATGGGGACTTTTTTATGTCTCTATGCTCGTTTATGTGTGTGTGTGTGTGTGTGTGTGTGTGTTTGAATTGCGAATTTTGTTTGGTTCAGACTAAAGGAGCTTTAAACTTTGTGGTGTGTGTATATTTTATTCATATGTTCTCTTGTAGCAACTATTTATAACTGGATAATACTCTTAATATATTTCCATTTGTTTGTAGGTGTGTATATGTGTCTGTTTTTTCTATTTGGTCAAGCCTTTTTATATGTATGTGCGTGTGTGTGTGTATGTGTGTGTATGTGTATGTGTGTGTGTGTGTGTGTGTGTGTGTGTGTGTGTGTGTGTATTTGTGTGATGTATTGTAATTCTAATTTCAGATGGCATTTTGTGGCTCGTTTCTTGGGGATGCAAATGTTACTTCTGTGACGCGTTTGAGCTGTTGTTGCATCTGCGCCGTTTTTAAAGCTTGCTTGCATTTTAGTCCATTTCTTGAAGATGAATTTGTGTTGGCGTCTGCTGTGTGGTATGGACTGATTTCTCTTATTTAGCGTGTAACCTTTATGCCTTACAAAGAAATTCTACATAATCACACAAAACTTACACTCACTCAAACCATGAATGCAGCAAAGCGAAAATCCGGTGGCTTTTGAAAGATGAATAAAATATTGCTAATCAAATGGCTAGCTGTCTGTTTTGGTGCTCGGCTAGAATATTAAAATTCTAATATTCCGAGCTATTAATCTCGGTACGTTTGAAATAGTGTAGTGTGCAAAGGGTGAGGGCGCGTGGCTTAGTGGTTAGGGCATTCGGCTCATGATCGTAAGGTTGTGAGTTCGATTCCCGGCG
This sequence comes from Octopus sinensis, assembly GCF_006345805.1. Lineage (NCBI taxonomy): Eukaryota > Metazoa > Mollusca > Cephalopoda > Octopoda > Octopodidae > Octopus > Octopus sinensis. Next base: position 20,165,520 of record NC_043011.1, on the reverse strand, counting down.
ACGCGTTGTGTCCTTGAGCAAGATACTTTATTTCACGTTGCTGCAGTCCACTCAGCTGGCAAAAATGAGTTGTACTTGTATTTCAAAGGGTCAGCCTTGTCACTCTCTGTGTCACGCTGATTATCCCCGAGAACTACGTTAAGGGTACACGTGTCTGTGGAATGCTCAGCCATTTGCACGTTAATTTCACGAGTAAGCTGTTCCGTTGATCGTATCAGCTGGGACCCTCGTCGTCGTAACCGGCGGAGTCTAAGAGAGAGAGAGTGTGCAAAGGTAGCTATGTGGTAAGACGCTTGCTTCTCAAACACATGGTTCAGTTTCACTGCGCGGAAACTTGGGTGCCTTCTACAATAGCTCAGAGCCAACCAAAGACTTGTGAGTGGATTTGGTAGACGGAACCTGAAAGTAGTCCGTCATATATTTATATATATATATATATATATATATATATATATATATTATATATATATATATAAGGTTAATCCAAACGGGAAAACAGAAAAAACAACAACACGTGGAACAATTAAAGTATTATTATTAGGCGCTCAGGAAAAATGGAAGAAGGAGGGTATGACGTTTCGAGCGGAGCTCTTCGTCGGAAACATAAGAGAAGGAAGAAAGAAGAAAGAAAGATCCCGATGTGGGCGAACAGAGGGAAAAAAACGCGATATACACACACATATATATATATATATATATATATATATATATATATATATATATGTATGTGTGTGTGTGTGTATGTGTGTTTGTGTAGAGGCTGTAACCACTATAAATAATTGTAATATAGGTGTTTATTAAAATATATTTCATTTTCAAAGTTTAATAGAATCTACAGACATTATTTTATTGATTTCTCAATGGTTATTTTCAAACTAACGTCCGTTCTGGTCCAGGCACTTCTGACAAAGCGAAGCAATGGAATCGCAAATATCACGAAATAATTCGTTTGTTATTTTTGTGCATTATCGTTCAATGGCTGCTCTCAAATCAGCGACTGTTGCATGTTTCATAGCGTAGACTTTGTATTTTAGGTAACCCATAAAAAATGTCTAGTGGAATGAGGTCTGGTGAACGCAGGAGGTATTTAACGAACCCCCTTCCTCCAATCGCTCTATTTGACAAAATCGCATCAAGGAAGGATCTAAGATCCCGATGGTAGTATGAGGGTGTTCCATCTTGCTGAAAATAAAATTCCTCATCTTCAAAGACTTCTCTAATACTTGATACGACAGACTGTTGCAGCATGTTCAAGTAAACGGGACCAGTCACAAATCGGGGCAAAACACGACAGTCAGGCGGTAGGTGATAACGGATGCTACAAACATACGTTCTCCTTTCGCCCTTCATAGCAGAGATAACACCTTCCAGATCAGATCCGGATTAGGGCGCTCACCCAGCCTGTAACCTCGCTCTAATTCTTTTCTATCTGAAGGTCTGTACCGAACCAGACCCAAGCAACTTAATCGGACCTTCAGTCCAATGTCCCACGATGTTATTGGGTAGCATCGACTTGCTCCTCCGGGTGCCGAGTTGCAAGCCGCCTGACTTGTCCTGATTAATAGCTGCTCCTGCCACCGATTCGTATTCTTTGATGGCGGTTCCTATAGTATGTAGCTGCCCTTCATCGGATACGATGATGGTGATGTCATCTGCGTACGCAGTAGCTGTTCTTCTGCCCCATAGATCATGCAAAACGCCCTCTACCGCCTCCACCCTTCGCAGTAATGTCTCAAAAGCCAGCACATACGAAGGCAGAGACAAAGGACATCCCTGGTGAACCGAGCGCTCAATATTGAACGGTTTCGAGAAGAAACCATTCACCTAGACGGCAGACTCGATGTTGCTGTACAAAGCAGTGATCCAGCCACGGGAAGTCGGGCCTAGCCCGGCCGCCTCGAAAGCCGTCGCAAGATACCGATGGTCGGCCCTATCAAATGCTTTAGATTGGTCTAAATGCACCAGTGTCCCACCTTTGCCAGAGAATTTATCCACCCTCTCTAAGAAGTAGCGTATGAGGTGGAGTATTCCTCTATCGCCTCTACTGTAGCTATTTCTATTTTTTTCGAAGTTGTGGACAGCGTTCTATACACTGCTGTTCGCTTCATCACGCTCGCTGCTAAATTTTCTGACGGTGTCAACCTCAAACTGGTTCCGTCTTTCTCTATGCGTCTATTGAACTCCTTCAACTTCCTCTGCTCTATCTTCATCTCTCGTACATGCAACACGTCAGCTGTCAAACTTCTTCCAGTGGCTGAAGCATAGCTGCCGGATAGAACTGGTTCGCTCTCCATCCACTGCTTCTTGTCTAAATTTAACTCACAGGGATCAAAAATGATTTAAAAAAACACCAAAAATAGCTCAGTGACTGACACTACTAACTGTGTCAATGCACAATTTGTTAGTAGCGGACAAGCACACTTCTCACCTGGGGGCGTCCGCCACGACACATACATACATAGATGTACGTCTATATAGATACATACAACGACAGCAATGGCAGTACCCCTAACAACAACAGCAGCATCATAAATATACAGGGTTTCTTGTGGGCAGTTAAGAAATATATATAGATACATACTTTGACCCAAGCTTACACACACATACGTCCAAACATATCCACATACATACATGTGCACAAACGTACATACATACATACACACGTATATACAAATACAGACATTAAAGATACAACTTTCTTGTAGTGTCCAAGATTGAATATGACATTCTCCTTTCTTACAAAACATTTTCCGCAGTCAGGTGGCACTGTCTCCAACAACTCGCATTTCCTGCAGCTCACACACACACACACGCACGCAAATACACACACAAACACACACACACGCTCTGACATACACACGCATCCATGCACACACATATATTTAAAGAAGATCAATTTGGCTCAAATTCTATACAAAAATATATATTCCCTTCCCTCTAATATTGACTGTTCTGTCTTCACTTTCATGAAACATTACGGATAATTCAATTAGAAACACCGATTTATCACATTAGTTTATTAGTTCATCTAAATTATACATTTGTGCGTGTAAAGAAATCGTACATACATACATACATACATATGCGTGTGTGTTATATATATATAAATATATATGCATGTGCCTCTCTCTCTCTCTCTTTATATACATATATATATATGAACGTATCTATCTATATGTCTATCGATCTATCTTAATCTTGCTCTCTCTCTCTCTCTCTCTCTCTCTATATATATATATATATATATGTATATTTATGATGCTGCTGTTGTTGTTAAGGGTACTGCCATTGCCGTCGTTGATGTTGTTGTAGCTGAAGATGTATGTATATAGTCATATCCCATCGCCTGTTAGAGTTAATATATTAATAAATTTCGCTAGTACCTTATTATAAGTCGAAATACATATTTGTGTGTGTATGCATGTATAAGTATGAATACATCGATATACATACATCCATACACTCACTTATATAGACACACGTATGTATGTGTCTGTGTATGTATGTATGTATGTATGTATGTATGTATGCATGTATGCATGAATGTAGCTTATTCGAGTTGAATACATACATGTATAAACGGCGGTGCCTCAGCATGGCCGTAGCTCTGAGCTGAAACAAGAAAAAAAAATATATATTGGTTATAAATTATATGATAATGATTCTAAGATCACCTTTTATAATGTTCAATGTGACCTATTTTTCACCCCACAGACCACCAATAGAAGAAAACCTTAATGGCTTCTAATTTGGATCTCAGAAAATCCATTAAATTTCTTCTAGATGCCTCTAATTCAATTTCATGAATTGTATAAAATTTATACTGCTGCTCACTTCCAATGCTGAACATGCAATGTTTATTCAAGGAAAAATCACTGAAAATTTCCATTATTGAAATAGTATGTTGTGTGAGCAGTTTCCTTAGAGAAGCGGAAGTCAATTAACAAAACTAACAACGTTGTATCAATTCGACACGCCACACGTTTTTGTATTTTAAAATGTAGTGTTCTTTAAAGAGAAGTTTCAGTTGTTTAAACGAAATAAGTTCCGGAAAGAAGAAAACGTCTTTTAATTCGTTTCGGAATCTTAAAACTATTAGATAATTTTTACCATGTCCATCGCACACCTAATATAATTAAATATCATTATTTCAGTTTAATTACTAGTCGTGCTTAGCTTTACGTTCACTTGAATTCTAGCCTTCTGGAGAGGTGAGAAAGTTCCAATACTTTCCCAATTTCGATTAGCTATAGAAAACAATCGAATAATGAAATACTTAGTTTGAATACCGATATCATTTCGATTTTGTCTCTGCTTTTTAAAAGTGAAGTAGGTTCCGCTCTCATATCTGAGTCGGAGACCACCACGTGGCCCACAACCTCGTAGAAATAAAAGCAAAATTCTCCTCCAAATTATATCTAAATTGATTTGCCATTCGTTTTATAATGTAGTTCTCACTAGTCTAAGAGTAGAAGAGAAGTCAAGCCTGGAACATCATTGTTCCTATATCAGCTCAGTGAGTGCTGATTTGAGGTCAAACAATAGAGATGACCATAACCAATTGTATCTATAATCGCTACAGAAGGTGAAGTTATCTCACCGAGTCAACGGAAGGGGTTGTATATTTTCTGTACAATCGTGCTTCCTGCTTACAACTGTCACTTATATATATCAGGTTGAGTAACAAGTAAGCAACGTTTTGAACCATGAAGAATTTGTACCGGATTTTGTAGTGTTTTGAATTTATTTTTAACGTTTGTTTTGCAATTGTCTGATAATACAGACATAGACTTGCCAAATGCATAAATAAATTAACATTGGTACTTTTTCACCATTGTTACAATCGTCTGAAATGGAACTGTTAAAGCGCGATATTCGAGCAATTTTGCTATTCCACTTTACAAAAGGACGTAAAACAGCGGAAACTGCTCGTTGTATCAACGGAAGGCTTGGTGAGGAAATGAGCTGTGAGTGGTCAGTTTGAAAATGGTTTAAACGATTTCGCTGTGAAGACCTGAGCCTTGAAGGTCGTGAGTGGACGCCCATCTGTCATCGATGAAGGTCAATTAAAGACCATCATTGAGAAATATCCACGGGAAACAACTCGAAAACTGGTAAAAGACCTTCAGGTTAACCAGAAAACTGCTTGCAACCATTTGCATGCAATTGGAAAATCAAAAAAGCTCGACAAGTTGGTACGATTTAAAAGAAAATCAGAAAATGCGTGGATATGAAATTTGTTCTTCGTAACCAGACCGATCAATTTCTCGACCGTGTTGTAAGTTGCGATGATGGCCATTATCACTTGTATCTATAATCGCTAGAGAAGGTGAGATTATCTTCTTACGAAAGGGGTTGTATAAATTTCGTCACTTGTGCAAAATGATAAGAATCGACGGAAGTGTTGTATTTCAGAAACACACACTACGAAAACTTCCACTATCCCTAAAATATTGGTAGGGAAATCCTGGTCTAGGTTACTCGGTAAACCTGAAATGGAAACCCAACTAGACGGGCACCATTCCATAAGCAGCATCTAACAGTTCTTTACCTGAGATAGCAACCCATTGACGAAAGACCTGATCCATCGGAAGGTTTTGCGTGCAGTTTGTTGCAGTGGAGACACTGTATTTCAAAGCCTACTTTAGCAGCCAACCCTAACTCTTGATATTGGAGGTGGAATAATGCAAAATGCCGAGAACAGCAATAGAGATACTGTTGGGGATGATTGTGCGAAGGGAAACCGTCAGCCATGAATGTTTTGCCTTGCGAAATTTATAGAGAAATACTATGTTTTTTTCGTCATTTTCTTTGTAGCCGTATCACTCAGTTGTCAGCAAACTGATAAGAACCCATTATCTCCGGTGCTGCTGATGAAGACAACAAACATTGGCAATTTCCGGTTCATAACCCTGCTGAACGTGAATGCTTTGAACAATATTATGGTTTATAAATGTTTATAAACTGTGCAGTGATAATTATTTAGTAACTCATTAAATAATCATTTCAAGCTGATTGAACACGGCGTTATTACTTTTCAAAACAACAAGAATCTGTTGAATGAAAACAATTGACCGTAACGGAAAAATATAAACATTAAAATTCGAGTTGAAATTGAATTAAAAACTGTATAAGATAAATCGCTTTTATACGTGGAAATAAGTATAATAATTACAGCGGAGAAAAAAACTGTTTTAAAAATCAAGAGTTTAAGAAAAATATATTGTAAAAGATGAAATTAACATTAATAATTAATAATTAACAAAAGGCGAAGGTATAAGTACACTATAAGGCCCAGAAGAATGAGTATTATTGAAACTAAATAGAAAGAGAAGAATGGGAGCTAAGTTAAAAGATGTTAATAGGAACCAGTGAGAACTTGTGTAAAATGTGGATACACAAACAGCGCAGTTGATGGAGAAAATTGAAGCGATTGCAAAGCAATTAAATATCATCACTTTACTCTTATATTTTTTTACTCTTTTACTTGTTTCAGGCATCCGACTGTGGTCATGCTGGAGCACCGCCTTTAGTCGAACGAATCGACCCCAGGACTCATTCTTTGTAATCCCAGTACTTATTCTATCGGTCTCTTTTTGCCGAACCACCAAGTTACGGGGACGCAAACACACCAGCATCGGTTGTCAAGCGATATTGGGGGAACAAACACAGACATACACATACATACATACACACACACACACACACACACACACACACACACACACACACACACACACACACACACACATATATATATATATATATGTACATATATACGACAGGCTTCTTTCAATGTCCGTCTACTAAATCCACTCACAAGGCTTTGGTTGGCCCGAGGCTATAGCAGGAGACACTTTCCCAAGGTGCCACGCAGTGGGACTGAACCGGAATCATGTGGTTGGTCAGCAAGCTACTTACCACACAGCCACTCCTGTTCAAACTACTCAGGGTTGTCTGATGATCGAATACGTGAAACTGAGCAACGTTTTGTGAAATATTTTCAGCTGCAATAAAGCATTATTTTGTCTTACCTCTGATATTCGAACGCTATTTTCTTTATTTTGTTTTGAATTAATATATTCGCATATGCATATACTGCTCCTTTGATAATTTTAGCGATATTCTATCAGAGGAAGAAGAGAGAGCTTGAAATGAAGTTATTTCCTTTGAAATGTTCAGTCAGAAACATCCCAATTCCATTGAATATTCAATAGTTAAATCTTTTGATTGTAGAAATGGAAAATTTTATTCGCAGAATGACACGTGATTGTGGTAGACTAATGCCAATTGTAATTATGAAGTTAAATCTAGAAAGCCCTCTGGCAGTTAGGAACATGTAACATTTTGAATGTGATCTTATTGATCTGATAAGCAAAATAAAAGTCTGCAAAGTGAACAATAGCTTTTGAAGTTCTCACACAGAAGGTTTAAATTTTGTGCGAAATTCCGACAAATTACTCACCCACCATTTGATGAAACTAAGAACCTTTACACTGTTGACAGGCTCATCTCTAGTAGTACCAATAACAGTACCAGACCGATCCATTTCTCGACCGTGTTGTAACTTGCAATGAAAAGTGGACTCTGTACAATAATAAAAACGTTTAGACCTTATTGTAGGCCTAATGAAAGGCTATTTTATATTAAGGATTCCGAATCACACAGAACTAGAACTTGGAAGGCTTTGTGGTTCAACGCAACATCTAGCCTCAAAGTCAAGACTAATATAGCTTGAGAATTTAAAATTTAGTAGCCAGGCATTTCACCAGATACAGCATGTTGTCTCCAAATTTCTGGTAGAGTTAATTGCGTCATGGTGATGTTTTTCTCACAGATGGTGTCCACTTGTCCCTACTATACTGTGTAGTAGATAAAATCGAAAACAAGCAAATCGCATGCACGAAATTAAAAATATAAAATGGTGAAAATTTACCTATCACACCCTGTATATATATAAGGTATTGGATTGTCCCTTTGAAAGTATAGCAGAAAAGGTGCTTAGAATTGGGCTTATTACTGCATGTTTGCGAGGTGAATATTTCGTGGTGCCTCTGAGCATCTTCTAAGACGTTGGAAGCTACTTGCCATGGTAAGTACTGTATAGCCTAGGATCAGTTCACAAATGAAATAGTGAGCGAAACCTATTGGGACATACATGTGGTTAAAGTTTTCCATCCGTGGCCACCCTCATTTGTTACTCTTCTAAGACTGCATCATTATGTAAAACATAAGTGTAACTTGGCTGCTAGATCTAGCAGGTTCTCAGTCCATGTACGAGCAGCTTCCTTGGCTCATCAGAATAAAAGTTGTAAGAGGAGGATGTAAACCAATTAGTCATTTGGTCAGTTCTACATTCCAAACGAGTCGATCACTTAGTGTCGTTTTAAAGAAGACATCAATTCATTTGAAGTGTCCTTAATTAACGAAAATTTGAGTTGCAATATAAACAGAGAATAGAATATGACTATTTGGTGAAGTATTATAAATTTTTGTTTCAATTAGTTCGCCTTCAACAAGTCTGCAAAATATTGACAGTGAAATGCTGACATTTGCTTTCATGTCAGAATCGACTCCAGCATTTGGGTCATATTTTCGGCACCATATTAATTTTTAGTTTGAACAGTGAAAAGACAGATAACAACAAAAATCAAAAATCAAAATTGAGAAATAATTATGAAGGACAAATGGAAGTTAGCGGAATGCCAACTAAGCAACTTGATTTTGCGATCTTGGCACTCTTATTATTTCATTTCCTCATCAAGTCAAAGAATGAACGAACCAATTGAGAGGTGGAGAAATTACCTTGTAATACCAAGTTTGGTTCTTCTACATTCTCACTTTAAGTCTTGTCTGGGTTGATTTTTTTCATCTTTCAAGGGTCGATTAAATACGTGGTAATCATATTTCTGTATAATGGATCGATTGAATCCATTTCTGTTTCCCTGTTTTTGAGGTCTTGTGCCTTTGTTAGAAATCGGTATTATTCGACAAAAGATGACTGAGCATATCAAAAACAATAGAAACCCAGACAAGATGTCTGATAAGAGTTTGTTTTATTTCATCATATCTGCGTACAAATCTCACATCAATCAATTTTGCCTTCATCTTTCTGAACTCGATAAAATTGGATCGATTCATAAACAAAGATCGATTCAATTGACTATCGTCATACTCAAATTTGTGGCTTTGTGCCAAAGTTACAAACGATTATTTCCCTTAAAGGGGAACTGGAGTGTCAGATAGTACACTGAACTGAATGTATTGCATTATTTAACTGTAGTTCCTAGATTCGATGACGCTTCATTCTCGCACACACCTTTGATTTTTATTTGAAATTTCTAAAGTAGATACACTTACAAACATGGTCTTAGCACATACTTTACTTTGATATTTTGTTAATGGGTTAGTGACCTATAATTCCAATTGATCACTTGTAATCTGCAATTTTCTTTTATTTTACAGTATGGAGACACAGGAAATTTAGTATAGATACGTCTACTCATGAGCTTAAAATTAGTTATGAAAAGTGTAACCTTCGCATACTAGCACGTACTGTAAACTTATGAAACATGCTTTAGGAGAGTAATAGCGAGTTTGACTCCGGGTAATACCTTGGCCTTATCCTTCTGCTCCGATTCTTGTTTCCAGGTTTGATCTTACATCCCTCACCATGCAAGCTGATAAATTATGATCGTGATGGCTCTTTCACTTACAAATGAGTGAATTTAAACCAATGTGAGTAATACTTTATTTCTTATGTCTAGAAATATCTCGGTACTAAATAGGATAACAAATGAAAACTAAAATGTCGGGGAGATGTTCATGCCTTTTCTTTATGGTATTTATGAGACAAACACATGTGGGTAGGTTGTTTAAAACATTAAAACCGGGACGCCAGTATTGTTTGATCAGCAGATTGTTACAATCAATATTCCAGTGTTTGCTACACCATTTTAAGTCGCTGTTGTAATTTGAAACATTAACAATATCTAATAAACGATCCAATTTAATGCATTTCAAGTGACAAAAGAAATCATTACAACTTCGTAAAACTTTGCTTTAATGATGTCAATTGATATATTTTATCTGGAAGTTATGGCACGTTGCACACATATGTATTAAAACACTCGCATACACATATAGAAACACATTTTTGTTTAAATGTCATTGAATTTAAAGAAATATTCTATTCAATGTTCAGTTATCAGTTGTGAAATAAATACTGCCTTAAAAACAATGTTATTTTGTTCGACATATAAGTTAGCAGGAGATTATAAGGAATGCATTACTATCTAATTTAAATTTTTAATCATTAGAATTGTGTATGAATGAATGAATAAAGATTTCCATTGTAAATTTGTAAATGCTTTTCCTCGAGATATAAAAAAAATTATCATGACCGAATCATTCACTTATTTAACAAACTCATTTAGAATTCTTTGCAATAGAAAAATCATAAAATGTCAACGAAAACATTTATTGCTTGCTGTTCAATAAGAAGTATTCATCAGTTATAGATTGGGGAAAAATTGCGGTTGTAATGAAGTGTTGATCCTTCGTTAACTAACTAGAACATATTTCTTCTTTAGAGTGGCGAGAAGGGGTGTAGCTAAATAGAGAAATAGGGGTGTATATCTAATACCAAGTGTTGTAGGTTCACTTTATGGAAGGATACTAACTATATGCAGTCTTCGATTGTCATGTATTTGCCCTACAGTAACTTGACACAGAAGAGAAAAGGGGCATACATTTACGCAAAGAAATACACTAAACCAAGCTTAAGAGATAAAAAGTACGGGCAACTAATTCTTAGGGTCAACATTCACATCAGTTTTCTAACACTGCGCATCACGTACAATATCAAGATATTTAATCCATACTTTATGTACAACACTTCCATGTCAAGTTGCAAGGTTAAATGCTTTTTTGTTAAAATGGAATTGTCAGATGAGGGAGGCGGTATCCTTGATATCTTCAGGGTCTCTGAAACCGTTCTGAGCATTACCTACTTTACATGAAAGTTATGCACAGCCCCCACCCCCACAAAGTGCTTTAACCAGGTTACAGATTAAATAGACTATCCTATAATAATAAAAATAATAATGATGATGTTGATCATAATAATAATGATAAAATAATAATAATAATAATAATAATAACTACATCAACAACAACAACACTACTACTAATACTATTAATAATAATAATAATAATAATAATAATAATAATAATAATAATAATAATGCAGCATAGAGTGGTATATAAAAATGCCATGGGGCCACGGAGGAAAACAGCTTAGGGTGGTATATAAAAATGCCAAGGGGCCACTGTTGAAACACACAAAAAAACCGGCGTTATCAAAGCTGAAAAATTGTGTAACTAAAGAAAAATTTAAACAAGAAATGAACAAAGAAAAACTACAATAATAATAATAATAATAATAATAATAATAATAATAATAATAATAATAATAATAATAACAATAATAATATAATAAATATAATAATAAAATATAAAATAATAATAATAACATGCCGAAAAGGGGTCGAAAAGTTTGCTGCTGGAACAAACTCTCATAAAGACGATCTACCAGGTGACCAGAACCAGAATACTTCTAACTCTGGACTTGTAGTGACGCCACCAAAAACACCACCTAAAGCAAAACGTATAAAATGGACCAGAGAGGACTATAGAGATGTGTTGAAAGCTTTTTATACATCCCAACTAAACCCAAACAATAACCTCAGTGTACAAACATACCTCTCATGGAGAAATTCAGTAGGCAACGAAGTACGTAGATATATAGACGCAAATAAATTAAGTAATGTACGCAGAGATATAATTAAAAACAAAAGACTAACTGACACTGAAATTGACCAAATTAGGACACTAATAGCTCATGGTAGACCAAAAGAAAACAGCAACAATGTAGACGAAATAGGTAACAGTAGCACAGACGCCAGTGTACAAGCGGTAAATCAACTTCCCAATGGGGAAGTTAAACAAAGAATAGCGAAGACGAGAGATTTGAAAAAAGAGCAGAACCTAGACCTTCCCCAAGAAAACCAAAATAGATATGGCATAGAGTTTGAGGTGAATAATAGAGAAAAGATTATGGAAGCAAAAGTGTACATTATGAGAGAACTCGGCAAGATTGAGCTCACTGATATGGTTAATAGAGAACCGCTACCAAAGTTTTCAAACGGCACAATGAATAACAACACAATCATGATATATAACGTTGCCCTAGGACATGATCTGACAACCTTAAATAATCTCATATATTCCACTGCTAAAGTAGTAACTACCCAACTAGGTATTAAGATGACAAAGAAAAAGGCCAGGCATGTCATTGAACCTCCTTAGTGGAAAGTAGCGATACAAAAAGAGATTGAATCTCTGCGGGTGGATGTTTCAGTTCTCGATGAGCTTGCTAGAGGAGTGAATATTAAGTCGAGAAAAGCTAGAAAAATCAAGCAAAAATATGAAATCAGAGATTTCATAAACCTCCCTGCAACTAAGGAACTGTTGAAACAACGGATACAGTTGAAAGCCCAACGGCTTAGAAGGTATGACAAAAAAAAACAAATTTTATCGACAAAATAATTTTTTTAAGATAGATGCAAAGAAATTTTATAGGGAAATTGACTAAAATAGAATACACATAGAAGATCCATCTTAGATTGAGGAAGTGGAGGAGTTCTGGAAGAAGGTATAGAGCAACGAAAAAGAGTTTAATGCTGAGGCTGACTGGATAGAACGTGAGAAAGAGAGACTGGATGAACTTGAAGAACAGAAATGGGAAGCAATAGGAATAGAGGAGCTAAGGTGTGTCCTTAGGAAGGCTCATAAATGGAAAACCCCAGGACTGGATCGGATCCCTAACTACTGGCTGAATTGTTTGACAGAGGTACACGAAAATCTCGCGGCATCTCTGTCTGATGTCATTCAGAACCCAGAGTAAATACCTGCTTGGCTGACTGAAGGAACCACCTACCTATTACCTAAAACCGAAGACACAAAAAACCCAAAGAATTACCGGCCAATAACATGTCTCAACACCACCTACAAAATCCTCACATCCATAATAACGGAGAGAATGTACGCTTTCCTTGAACAAAACTCTATCCTTCCACAAGCTCAAAAAGTTTGTAAAAGAAACTCTTATGGGTGCAAAGACCAATTGCTCATAAACAGAATGATTGTAGAGAATTGCCAGAGCAAAAACAAAAACCTGAGTATGTCATGGATAGACTACAGGAAATCGTTTGACAGTGTCCCACATAAATGGATACTCAAGGCCCTTGAGATATACACGATCTCTCCTGTCGTCTCAAAATTCTTACAGATTAGCATGACCATGTGGAACACACGTCTCTTTCTAAGCCATAGTAATGGGATGAGCCAGTCCAACAGCATCAACATCAAACGAGGCATCTTTCAAGGTGACTCCCTCTCTCCATTACTTGTTTGCATGGCACTGATCCCACTCTCAAACGAATTGGATAGTACCAGATATGAGTACAAATTTTTTAGTAAGTCAATAAACCACCTTTTCTATATGGACGACCTTAAGCTGTTTGCCAGGAATGACCAAGAGCTAGAAGGGCTGCTAACAACTGTTAAAGAGTTTAGCAATGATATCGGAATGGATTTTGGCCTTGATAAGTGTGCTAAAGCAACTTTTGTAAGAGGCAAGCTCAGGCTAACAGCTTCTGTTAAATTAGATGTTGACACTACCATCAAGGAACTTGACCCACAAGAAAGTTACAAATACCTAGGAATCAACGAAGAAGATGGTATACATCATGCTACTATGAAGGAAAAAATAAGAAAGGAATACTATAGGAGAATAAGGCTTGTACTGAAGACTGAACTCAACTCCAAAAATTGTATTGAGGCCATTAACACCCTGGCACTTCTAGTAGTCCAGTACAGTTTTAACATCATTAACTGGAACCTTACGGACAGGAAGACAAGAAAATTACTGATATCCAAGAACATGCACCACCCTAAGGCAGATGTAGACCGCCTGTACCTACCTAGAAGCAGCGGGGGGAGAGGAATGATGCAATTTGAGCTGTGCTATAAGACCTCCACTGTAGGAATGAACAGGTACCTATCTAGTACAAAGGACTTGATGCTGCGACTTGTGTGCGAACACGAAAGCAGCAAAAAGCTGCATTCAATTGTCAAGGAAGCTTATAAGTTCGAAAGGGAACTAGACATTAACCTTGAATCAGATGAAGAGCCGGAAACCACTGCTACCAAGCAAGCAAAGCGAATCAAGCAGACTGCAAAAAAGAACGGGCAGAATCAAATTAAGAGGCGGTGGAGCCAGAAGCCCCTGCATGGACAATATATTCTCCGAAGCCAAAATGCTGATGTAGACCAAGCAACAACCCATCAGTGGCTGAAGAGTTCAGGATTGAAAGCAGAGACTGAAGGCTTCATACTGGCAGCACAAGATCAAAGCTTGTTTACCAGAAATTACCAGGCTAACGTTCTCCGAAACGGTGCTGACCCTAAATGCAGATTCTGCGACACATTTGACGAAACAATAGACCATCTCGTTTCGGGATGTCCTGTGCTGACACCAAACGAATACAAAAATCGCCACGATAGGGTAGGACAGTATATACATTGGAAGATATGTAAACACTACAAATTCGGCACTCCTGCTAACTGGTATGAACACCATCCTCAGCCAGTTGTTGAAGGTAAAAATGTCACCATCCTCTGGGATTTTCCTGTCAACACTGACAGAACGATCAAGGCTAATCGACCAGACATAATTTTTAAAGACAGGGAAGAAAATACCTGCAGACTAATAGAGGTAAGCGTCCCCACTGATAAAAATATATCTGTAAAGGAATTTGACAAACTTAGTGAATATAAGGACCTGGAAATCGAAATACAAAAGATGTGGAATCTTAAAACAAAAACTGTTCCTGTTATTGTAGGTGCCCTAGGTATGATAAAAAATAAATGTCAGAAACACCTAGACAATATTCCTGGAGAACCATGTCTCAAGGAAATCCAAAAGATTGTACTAACAAGTACTGCCCACATCCTTAGAAAACCCCTATCAATGTAAATGTTTGTGTTGTATTACATGGAGATATTGCTCTACTTCCCCTCCCCAAGCTTTCAGCTATATTTCAAGAACTCTTAACCTTCACTTGCCCTAGGGCGCTGGGTGTGCCCCGGCAAGTGATTGCATCAAACATGCAGATTAAAAGTAAATGACAATATTAATAATAATAATAATAATAATAATAATAATAATAATAATAATAATAATAATCATAACAACAACAACAACAGCAACAACAGTAGATGCAGTCCCAGGCAGTGGTATTCATAGCTTCTGATCTCAACTAGTAACAGGTGCTATGATGTATATGTTTTGTCTTGGTATAAATAAGATGGGCTACAGCAAATATTCTACTCAATATTATAGATTAGATTTTCATTTTCTTGATCATAGCCAGTTGAACATTTCCTTTAGTGGTTGGCGATTTGTGCATTCCTTATCACGAGCAGTAGTGGGGGAGCATCAGAGCCATATGTTCAGGAGAATTCTTTCGGATTTGTAGAAATGAGTTGAAAGGATTCACTTCACACCAATATATTTCATATATTTATGTACGAAGCCATGAGGTGTAATGGGATTTTATAAATCCAAAAGTTACGTATTTAGCACGTCACTCTATCACAAATGCCAATTCTTCATTGTAAGAATTACAAATAGTTGTAATGATGATTTAATAATCTCCTCCGAGTCAAGTGGTAGCAATATCAGATCAAATTAGGTTATTCTACTTCTTTGGAAATTTTCATAAGGCTAAGTTTTGGTTTGTTTCTGGTTTCGTTTAACCAGAAACAAAACCATTTATACGTTTTTGCAGTTTATTCTCAGTTCAAGATTGTTCGAGAACATCTATGATCAGATGTATTCTTGTCGTACCCCTTCAGTATGTTATCCTGTATAGTGTTTAGCTATTCCATATAATATACTATCGAATATATTCACCATCGTTAGGGCGGTGAGCTGGTAGAATCCTTACTTCGCCGGGCAAAATGCTTAGCGGCATTTCGTCCGTCTCTTCATTCTGAGTTCAAATTCCGCTGAGGACGACGCTGCTCTTCATCCTTTCGGGGTCGATAAAATAAATACCATTTGAGTACCGGAGTCGATGTAGTCGACTTATCCCCTCCCCCGAAATTGATGTCCTTGAACCAAAATTTGAAGCCAATATACTCCCCGTCAAGACATAGAGTGTGATATATATATATATATATATATATATATATATATATACATATATAACAGGAAAGCAGAAATGAGATATTTTAAGATTTACGCTTTTCTCCTCATAGTTATTAGATTAAGCGAAGAGCTTATGGTTAATCTCCTATGCATTGATTCACAATAGAATACTTTGAAATAACATCAGGACGCTTCTAAGTGCTAGTGGTAACATCTAATCCAGTCCACACATTGCGGGGGCGAGTGGTTGGTATCTAAATCTATTTCTGAAAAGCGTGATGTTTTCGACACTTTACGAGATGAAAAATAAAAGTCGTCTAAGGGCAGGTGACCACAGGAGAGTCAAGGGTCCTCTAATTAATGTTTACGCATACTTGAGTCACATGCAAAAAGTTTCTGTTTTCAGATTGTGTGGCGGAGAAAACCCATGCCTCAACGGTCACGTTTCAACGATCAGAGAAGTGATATCCAGCAATGTTGCTGAGGGTATTGTACCACAGAGTACGATGAGATGTGCACATCGCTCTGGATATCCTACTGCATCTATGATATACACTCAGTCGTCTCGATCGCCTTATCATTGGGATGAAAAGACACTGATGCGAGATCAAAGCTGATCCTCCGGTGTAGCTTTCTTATTTCTTTATTGCCCACAATGGGCTAAACATAGAGGGGACAAACAAGGACAAATAAAGAGGTTAAGTCGATTAGATCTACCCCAGTGCGTAACTCGTACTTAATTTATCGACCCCGAATGGATGAAAGGCAAAGTCGATCTCGCCGGAATTTGAACTAGGAACGCAACGGCACACGAAATACCTATTCCTTTACTACCCACAAGGCGCTAAACACAGAGAGGACAAACAAGGACAGACAAACGGATTAAGTCGATTATATCGACCCCACTGCGTAACTGGTATTTATTTAATCGACCCCGAGAGGATGAATGGCAAAGTCGACCTCGGCAGAATTTGAACTCAGAACGTAACAGCAGACGAAATACCGCTAAGCATTTCGCCCGGCGTGCTAATGTTTCTGCCAGCTCGCCGCCTTTAAAGGCACTGATGCGAGATCAAGGCTGGTCCTCCGGTGTAGCTTTCTTTCACTGTAATCCAAGATCAGCGCAACTCATAATCGTATTTGTCTAAAGCTCAAGAGAAATGGCGGATTTTTCATTGCAATAGTCCGAGTATCGTGCTCTTGTCGCAAGGAAATACTGTCAATTCCAGAATTTTATTCCGCAGAAAGTAGAATATAGGGGAATAGTTATGAGGCTCCAGCAACTTTAACGAATGCATTGTAATTGTTTGTAAGAGATAGAGTCTTGATTATTCAAAAAAAAAAAAACCCCAAAAAACCAAAAAACTTAAGGACGGACACTTTCCTAATAATAGAAAGATTCTAATGGAATAAAATAAAAGGCCCTGGATGATCGAGTCAGTATGCCATCGCATTGATGGAAGTATCTGGATCAAATTTTGTCTACGGTATATCGTTACGTCTTTTATTTTATCACCTTGCTCTCAAATCCTCCACCAACAAACGGACAAAGAATATTGATTCACATGATATGTTGATAATCATCTAATTTCGTAGCCTGAAGCGAATTAAAATCAAATTTCTCATTTGTTTAAGATGTTAGAATGTCACAGCTATACAGGGTAACTGGATTCGTTCTGCCTAACGAATTCTTGCAAGGCAAACTAACAATGCTATCACTGAGTAGAAAATGAAACTTTCGTACACTCCAGGTTGGGTTATTTTGGAGGTGGGTATCAATGACCTCAGTATCAAGGTGCCGATCGATAAATAAATACAACAGAGCAGGTATAATGCGTTCCTGAAGCGCTGGCAGAAATGATTAGTATCGCCAATTGCACTTCGGCGAAAATTGGTGGTGCACCAGAAAGACTAGTCCTAATTGGTCTTGGCGAAAACAAACGTGAAGGATTGGAAGAAAGAAATAACACTGATGTAATTGTTTATGTGTTCTTCAGTTCCAGTTCAAAATTAAGAGAAGGCATTTTCAGAGACCATAAGCCATGATTATGAGTGTTTATTGTATTTCGTGCAATACATTACAAAATATAATCTGTTTCTAAAACAAGTTGATAGGGTTTTATTAGGAGAAAGATGTAACTGTTATGTCTTGAGGGTGGAATGACTACATACAAATTCTTTTGTTAGATCTGATATATTTCTAAATAATATTAAAAGCATAAATGAAATGAGTTGATTTGAAAAAGAAATCCTAGGTATCTCTTAGACTTGGTTTGCCGAGATCTTTCCTCACATATCATGCTGCATTCATTAAACTAACTTGCTTGATACACTCCTACGTAAGCGACATGATTTCACCCTCTTAAAGAGGAAATTGCTAAACGAAAGGTTATTTATTATATTGCTTCCTGTTCACGCTATATTATTTATCTTCCAATTTGTAAAGTATTTAAAACTACTGAACTCTGATTGATTCCGTCTACAAAATCATTTCTTCACGAAACTATTACAGGATGTTTCACCTTTCACTTTTCTTTCTCTTCAATAGTTAGTGCATTGCATTTAAATGTCATCTGTTCCGAATGGCTGTCTAGGAGTTTCAAATTCATTGACAGGCCACATTGTGTATTAGTCAAATCTGATTCTTTCCAACTCAATAACCCTGGATGTAAGTGTTTCGAAACAAGCTAGAAAGTTTTTCAAGTATGACTGAACAAATTAAACATATCCACGTCTCACAGCAGTTATTGAATGAATTACGCTCGAGTTCATTTCAGCTTCTTTTTCTTCTGGGCGATTTGAAACATATATAATAATTTAATTAATATAAATACAAACAGTTCAAACTGTCTCTGCACTTAGCAATAGTAGTGTCTCTCATATATTTAATATGGTTGTTAGCATATAACTTTATACCCAACTTCGTTCTCTATTTTTACTTTGCAGTTTTGTTTTAATATTTATCAGAAATTACTTTTGTAACCAAGAGAGCTATTCTAAGTACACTTCTCTCGATCACAAGAACTAATGAGCTATCTTGTACGTAATCACTCTGCTCGTTTAATATAGCTGCAATAATTATTCTAAAGTTTTGAAATGTCTACATATAATACGTTAGAAATCTAAATGTTTATTAAACTTATTAAAATGTTTTTCAAACTTAGATTAATATAAACAATAGTTGATACAAATATATAAATATATAATTTTTTACGAGTTCGTTATGACATAATGTCAACAGAATTCAAGACTGAATTTCTATCCTTGAGAGTTAATTTCAAAACAGTGAGCTAACAATAGATATACTCCTGAATTTTTCAATTATATCGCTGTTCACAGAGATTAGGTAGTTTTCACTAGGCTTAAACGAGGATAAAGTAGATAAATGAAAACAATAACGACACCAATGTCATCAAATCAACAACGTGTCAACCGAATATCACAATACTAAGCAACAGTCCAACAGACAGAACTATCATTGTCACAGAAGCCATCAAAACATGTATTAGCCCCTCCGTGGAGGTTCATGTCACCATTTTTATCAGTAACAACAGCATTGGCAAGAGGTCTAGTAGGCTCGATGCTAGGACTAATTGGTTCATACGGGCAAGTAAACACAATGAGCCACTGGTTTTGTAAATGAGAACAACTGAGATAAGTAAGAAGAGTCCCAGAAAGGAAAGTAGAAAAGTCGCTTCATATATACAACAGGCTTATTTCAGTTTCCGTCTACCAAATTCACTCACAAGGCTTTGGTTGGCCCGAGGCTATAGTAGAAGACACTTGCCCCATGTGCCACGCAGTGGGACTGAACCCGGAACCATGTAGCTGGTAAGCAAGCTACTTACCACACAGCCATCCTGCGCCTATGTTGGAGAAGAAACCTTCTTCAATCACATCAGGCATTATGAAATGATAAACTTTAGGTCTTTTCACTCCGAGTGTGAGGCGAAGTGCCATTCCAACGCTTCAAATGAGAGAGATAAGAGAAAAATCATATTCTTTCTATCGTGTATGAATCTGCGAATGACGAAATTGCCCGGGGTCATTGTGCTGCATTAATGAAAGGACGTAATGGCTGATATCTGCAGTTTTTGCGATGAGAAGGGAGAGATGATAATCCTGAAAGTGCACTGGCTGTAATAGAAGGAATCGTTGTGAAACGGAAAGACATCAGAAAAATATCGATAGCGGTCTCGTGTTGATTTGAGCTACAACATGAAGCCCGGATGAGCAAAAGGAGTTATCATGCTCTTTTACTTTTTTTCTCTTTTCCTTGTTTCAGTCATTTGACTGTGGCCATGCTGGAGCACCACCTTCAGTGGAGCGAATCGACACCAGGACTTATTTTACGTAAGCCTAGTACTTATTTTATCGGTCACCTTTGCCGAACCGCTAAGTTACGGGGACGTAAACACACCAGCATCGGCTGTTAAGCGATGCTGGGGGGACAAACACAGACACACAAACATATACACACACACATACATATATATATATATATATATATATATATATATATATATATATACATATATATATATATATACATATATACGACGGGCTTCTTTCAGTTTCCATCTACCAAATCCACATACAAGGCTTTGGTAGGCCCGAGGCTATAGTAGAAGATACTTACCCAAGGTACCACGCTGTGGGACTGGTTGGTAAGCAAGGTACTTACCACACAGCCACTCCTACAACAAAATAAGTAATAACAGCTATGTCACCCACAATAAAAGCAGCTGCAATAGTAACCCTCATCACACAAAATAACAGCAGAAACTAATATCCAGACACAATGACGTTCCTTAACACAGTATTTCCTTTATTTTGAACAAATGGATGGAAGCACTCCGTCGGTTACGACGACGATGGTTCCGATTGATCCGAATCAACGGAACAGCCTGCTCGTGAAATTAACGTGTAAGTGGCTGAGCACTCCACAGACACGTGTACCCTTAACGTAGTTCTCGGGGATATTCAGCGTGACACAGAGAGTGACAAGGCCGGCCCTTTGAAATACAGGTACAACAGAAACAGGAAGTAAGAGTGAGAGAAAGTTGTGGTGAAAGAGTACAGCAGTGATCACCACCATCCTCTGCCGGAGCCTCGTGGAGCTTTAGGTGTTTTCGCTCAATAAACACTCACAACGCCCGGTCTGGGAATCGAAACCGCGATCCTATGACCGCGTGTCCGCTGCCCTAACCACTGGGCCATTGCGCCTCCACTTTGAACAAATACAAACACAGACACTTGCAAATTTCCGTTCTTATTCTGTCTCAGACCTTTCCGATTCAGATACCATGTCGCTGTTCGAGGGTGAGACGAAGTGCCGTTACAAGAGGTCATGAATAGAAACGTTCGGGTAAAAATGAGCACTACAAACAAAATTTGAACGTCCAGTAAAGGTGACAGTCAGCCTTGCATCAGCCACACACACACAACTAATATCGCTGCCATCACCATCATTACCACCATCACCACCTCAACAAGAACAAATGCACTCAAGAACAAAGGCAACTATACCAAAAAGAAATGTAACAAGAGGAAACCATAAACGGGACACAGCAACAAAAACACAAGAAAAATGAACAAAACAACAGCAATACCAGCTGTCAAAAGCATAATAGCTTAATAAATACAAAGGAGTTCACGGCTTCCATAGGAAAATGCACAAAAAAGTACAAAGGTATCAGAGGATCTTATGTAGGACTGAGTAGATTTCTGCTGAGTACATCGAAGAAGTTTACTTGGACATAAGGAGGAAACCCTATATAACTTGGAAACGTTTCGGAAAGACAAATCAAACACAAAATCTTTTGGGGAAGAATTTTAAAGAATCCCTGATCCCCGAGAATACAAAATCACACTTTTTCCTCTAAGACCACGATGAGTGATCACTGTAATTTTCATTTTCCTTATTACCATGGCCGCACATTATTAATTCCATGAATGCACACGAATTGGAATCGACCTTGAGACATGTTTAATTTGCCAATGATTTTAAGGTGCGTAAGAGTAGGGAATTTGATTTAAAGTAAGCTGGCCTACAGCCTCGCATGAATTGACTTTTACTCAAAGTTTACGCGTGTAGTATAGCAACTAGGAGAGAGTGCTTTTCTTTTGTAGAAGGGTAACCATGGGTATGTGCAATACCTGGATTGACCCTAGGGGCCAGTCATCTTATGGGGTAGTTTTCTTGTTATTTACACTATCTATTGCTCTTGTTTCCTATCTTTAAATCGATGTAAATCTACTTATAAGCCACCATACTCAATTTTATTCCCGCATACCTATTTCTTTATTACCCACAAGGGGCTAAACACAGAGGGTCAAACAAGGACAGACATGGGTATTAAGTCTATAACATCGACCCCAGTGCGTAACTGGTACTTAATTTATCGACCCCGAAAGGATGAAAGGCAAAGTCGACTTCGGCGGAATTCGAACTCACAACGTAACGCAGACGAAATACCGCTAAGCATTTCGCCCGGCGTGCTAACGTTTCTGCCAGCTCGCCGCCTTCATTCCCGCCTTTATTCCCGCATACCAACGTTACACGTTTCCATTCCTCTCGTAAATGTATGTCATACAGATGCCAACTGTTCAATATGAACATAAATTATATCGATTTCACCAGTCTCGCAGGACCTGCAAGTGTCAAGGTGCAAGCCCCTCGCTTCTTAAGTTCAAATTCACACAACACATTGTAATGTTAGAGAAAAAAATACACACGCACATATACATACGCTGATTAATTAATCACTCCTAATGTTTATTTTGTAAAAAAATGCTATAATTTGTTTTCCAAGACGAGTCAGAAGGAAGTGATGAGAAACTGCAAAAAAAATTAAACGCTTGAGAAATAAAACATTTTTGTTGTTGTTGCTATCATTATTATTATTATTATTATTATTATTATTATTATTATTACTATTATTGATAGCAGCAGCGGCATCAGCAGCAGCAGCAGTAGTAGTAGTAGTAGTTGTAGTAGTAGTAGTAGTAGTAAGTACGAACTGAAATTAGTAATTATATATTCGGTTGAAACAGTGCAAATCAAAGTGCTCTTGATTAGATATATGTTGCTAGAATTAGAAAATGTGCATCTGCAACTGTGAATATGTATGTATGTACGTACGTATGCATGTATATATGTGTGTATGTACGTACGTTTGTATGTATGTATATATGTCTGTATGTACACAGAAAACACATGCATACACACATACACACATATACACACATACATGATTATATCTTTATATACGTGTGAGATAAGTAAGCGCACATCTACATTAAGCACATATCTTTTTTCGACTAATGGAGCTATTTATTCTGTGAGTATTACGTACAGCTAATTGGAAATTAGTTACTGCTATGAACAATGCTGATAGGAAAAAAGGAAACTCAACAAGAAAAAAAAAAACACAGAAAAACAGATTATATCTATATTTATGTTTCCGCAAAACATTCTATACTTTCCTAGAACTCGTTTCTTCCGCTGACGCTGACGGAAAACAGCATTCGCGATGCATCTCAGAATAGCAGTCGGCCACGAAGAAATATACAGCATCCGACACATGTAAAGAGAAGGAGGCTGCGCGTTTAAATGCAATTCAAAACACTATTTTATCGAGGTAATGACAATACCTCAAGAGTTTTCCACATGGAAATTCAGAAAATTGAAAATACATTGGATAGATTTGTCTAAAAACTAGAGAAAAATGCACCTATAAGTCTCATCCTAATTTGTCCAATAAAGGTATTTACTTAATGAGAATATTCTACATTTTCCGTTCAGAACCTCTGTGAAATAAATGTTTGCAAAAGGTATCTGAAATATTCACACATAACATATCTGTAAGAAAATATAAATGTCACTAATATAGAAAAAAGATAGTTTCTCTTGATACCATTCTATGAATAAAAGTTGACATGATGGCTAGGCTATATAAGGATAACTGCGGCTTTAAATCTGCCCGGAGTTACCTCTCTTCGGCATTTCCCATCGAGGAAGGTAAAAAGACTGTTGTCAAGAGGTGATGGGAGGAAAATCACATATAGAGAGATACACACACACGTGTGTGTGTGTATAAATTTATCAATTAAGAAAGTGGAGAAGATACAAAATCCACAGACATCAGCCGGTAAACATTTCAGTATGTCTATTAATTCCAATGTATTAGATGATTGCATACACATGTATGAGTGGTACAAATTATCAAATAGAAAAGTTGGTAATTGCAGAAACAATGGTGTGGAAGCATATGATCATATAGGGACAGGTGATTAATTGCGTAAATGAGTAAATGAGTAAAAGAGTAAATAAACGGATTGTCAGTAAACCCGAATGGATGTCTAGGTGCTAGTTCCTTACGGCCGTTTCTGCCAGGAGGCAACGAAAACTTCCAGGTTGTCTTCATTTCTTCAGTGTTATATAGGAAAGAGCAGGTTATGCCTGGATAATGAATGTGCCTGTAGGCTTCTTCAGAGGGTCTAAGTGGTTCGGAGGACAAACGCATATATGTTACATTTTACATGTTTCTATTTTTGAAAACCAGTGGCTGTATTTCACTGAATTTAGACGAATAATCCTTCGAACAGACGGTCAGTAGCGACACATGCTAGGTTCGGCTACTCTGCATTGATAAAGGGCAAATACCCTGAAACATGTCTGCAGATGCCTGACAGCAAGGGGAAGCGGCTGACCTTCCCTGTTCAAAGGTTATAATGGACACAGGTTCGTGAGTCATATAGCTAGCTAGAGGCGATGGCCTCTTGGAGCTAATCAACGGAACTT
>NC_043011.1:20090438-20132938 GCF_006345805.1 Octopus sinensis | reverse complement strand
GTCTATCAGAAATAGCCTCATAGCAACAGAAACATGACATAAATACGGCTTCTGTTTATCGCTATGAGACTCAAAAGGAAATACCTTCAACTTCACTCACTACAACCATTGTCCAACATGCATGTTGTTCTCACTGTGCCTATATTACCACAGTTACGATGGACATTTTGTTAGGTACAAGCTAGTTGCATACAATCACTACGACCCAACACACAAGCACACACACACACGAACACAGACACGCGCACACCAGGGCACACACAAATGCACACACATACGCACACACAAACGCACACAAACACATATAATTTCTTGAGTTTATTGGAGGCTGCTTCTTCATCCATCTTCGTATGAAGATTGGCAATGAAAAGCTCGTTTCAGCTCCAATAAAATATCTCAGTTTAGAAACGGTAGATGCTTTAAAATTCAAACTCTTTTCACAGCGCATGTCACAAGTGGTTTGTATGTGTGTTGATCTTTTACTCATATTTTGCTATCTCCTAATAGAATAATGAACGTAGTGATTTTGAATATGTATATATATATATATATATATATATATATACATATATATATACATATATATATATATACATATATATATACATACATATATATATATACATACATATACATATATATATATACATATATAATATATATATATATACATATATATATATATATATACATATATATATATACATTATATATATATATACATATATATATAATACATATATATATATATATACTATATATATATACATACATATATATATATATACATACATATATATATATACATACATATATATATATACATACATATATATATACATACATATATATATATTAATATATATATATACATACATATATATATACATACATATATATATATATATACATATTATACATATATATATATACATACATATATATATATACATACATATATACATATATATTATATACATACATATATATATATACATACATATATATATACATACATATATATATATACATACATATATATATATACATACATATATATATATACATACTATATATATATACATACTATATATATATACATACATATATATATAATACATATATATATATACATACATAATATATATATACATATATATATATATACATACATATATATATGAAATGTACGTGTGTGTGTGTGTGTGTGTTTGTGTGTGTGAGTGTGTGTGTGTGTGTGTTTGTGTGAGAGTGAGAGCGAATGAGTGCCATTTAGATATCACTGTCTCTCTCTGTGTCTTATACACACAAACACACGTGCACAAATACATACGAAAAATATGTATGCATATGTATTTATGTATGTACGTATACATGAAAACACACCCCTTCAATCTCTCTCTCTCTCTCCCACATACACACAAACACACACACATAAATAAATATATACAAACGTATATACAAAAACACACATGTGCGTAGGTGACTGACTACAAGTACATAGAGGTGAACACGGCGTGCAAAAAGTAAATAAATAATTTTTTTTTTACGAAAATTAATGAAGTGTGCGGGTTCAAGTGAAAGACTGCCAAACTATCTTGTACCGAATATCTAAATTTGTGAACTTGAAATATTCAATAATAAAAGGAAATTCAGAAAATAAATTTTCTTGAAAATTTCGATTTATAAAAAATCTCACTTGCTTAGTAAATGATTCTTTCAGTAAGTTATCGTAATTATAATATATCTGTAATTTAAAGAAACGCCAAGGTAGCTCTACCACGTTTAACGTGCTAGAAATAGCAGTGATCACATATTTATTATTTTAAGGATTATAGCGTTCCAAACAGCCATACGTGGGGGCTACCCGTTTGCAGAAAGGAGCGACGAGAACATCCCTTCCAGACGGTCACCTCTTCCGATCAGCGACAACCCTACATAGTAGTCTAGACCCCCTTGGGGTGCGACGGTCACCTAGAGCGTGACTGTTGAATATGGAGGGTGGGGTAAATTTTCCTGAAAATTTCGATTTATAAAAAATCTCACTTGCTTAGTAAATAAATTAATTCTTTCAGTAAGTTATCGTAATTGTAATATATCTGTAATTTAAAGAAACGTCAAGGTAGCCCTACCACGTTTAGCGTGCTAGAAATAGCAGTGATCACATATTTATTATTGTAAGGCTTATAGCGTTCCAAACAGCCATACGAACAAAAACACTTCTTAATCTTTGTGTTTTAAATTATACCGGCATACTATATCATGGAAACCTCAAAGTTACAGCTCTTTTGTCTAATAGCGTTCATTCACTGAATAAAGAATTCTTTTTTTACATTATGTATATAGAATAAACTGTGGATTTTGCAAATAGCGAATTAAAAGTTGAAAGGAAAACATTGAAATTAATATATATTAAATTATCATGAATGAACATAGAGGCTAGAGCTAATATGTTTTATTAAAACTACTCCGCAGAGAATGCAACGAATATTTAAGTTAGTGAAAAACTTCTAGTTCA
This sequence comes from Octopus sinensis, assembly GCF_006345805.1. Taxonomy (NCBI): domain Eukaryota; kingdom Metazoa; phylum Mollusca; class Cephalopoda; order Octopoda; family Octopodidae; genus Octopus; species Octopus sinensis. The sequence goes on along the minus strand of NC_043011.1, from coordinate 20,130,420 downwards.
AACATTCAATAAAGTTCAGAAATCGAAATAACAGGAAATTTCTGGGAACATGAATTAAAAAAAAAAAGATTATAATGTATAAAAATGTCCAGGCGGTCAAACGTTTAATAATTGCTTTCTTTTAATCTTTTACTAACTGTTACATACCTAATTAATAGGCAGTTTTCTCCATTATAACATAGATGTTTCATATTATATATACCTTTTTTTTTATATGCGATATCAGTGGGAGTATTTCTGTGGTGATTCTTTATTACTCACTAGGGGCGACACAGAGGGGGACACCAAAAGACATGGGGACATAGAACATTATAATTAAAATTTATGAAAAATGAATTGTTAAGTGAAAGAAAATGATAGTATGAAAGCGATACCAACGGCCCCATCCGTTAGCATCACTTACCTGTCCTTTGTTTTTCATTGTCACTTGAATGTTCTTTGCCAATACGAATAAATTCCATATCCATTCTTACTCCGAAATACTCATCCATATTTTCCACGAATTCATCGCTCATTCTTATATCTTTCACCTCCCAATTCTCCCTTTCACACCTCACCATAAACTCATCTATGTTCTTCTTTTCAATCACAGCATACCGAGTCTCACCAACTTCATACCATTTATACTCTTCCATTAGACTTTTAACTTCTTTCTGTTCAGTCATTGTACATATGTACGGCCTGATATCGAATTCAATCTCTTGTGTGTGTGTATTATTTTTTTTCTTTTGTTTTCTTGTTGGGGGGGAGCGGGTGGGTTCACTGTCTGCATGGATAGGGTGGGACTCAGAGGGTGTGGGTGGTTTTGGGGTGGATTGGTGTTCCATATTATTTTCTTTTCCACGTATTCTTCTCTTCCTCTTATTTCCAGCTTCCTTCCATTTCTGTGTATTCTCTTCCTCTTCTACTGTCTCCTTCTCCTCTGGTTTCTGCTTCTCTCTGTGTGGTTCGGAATCCATTTCTTTCCCTGGGGGAGGGCAGAAGGCTCTTATGTGACCCCTCAGGCCACACTTGTAACAACGTGGAGCTCTGCCCTCCACCCACACTCTCATGATCACGTCTCCCAATCTGATGCTTTCCGCCAGGTCCACCAGTACTTCGTTCTCCGCCTGCACGTTCAGCTCCACTGTTACGCCTCTCCAGCCCTCGGACTTAACCGAGGCATGGAGAATATCCACTTCCTCCTCGTGGCCGCTGATCACAGCCGCCACAATCCACTCTGCCTCCACGTTTGGTGGCACTCCCTCCACCCTTATTCGTGTAATCCTTCTGTTTAAATACGTAGGTAAAAGTGTTACCTTTTCTGACTTCACCGCCTTCGCCGGACTCTTCCTCGCTGCAGTCTCACTTTTAAAATGTACAACTACGGTACCATACTTGGATACTCGAGTCAGAAAATTAATTTCCTCCTCAGTTCCTCTCAGGGCTTCCTCTATCCACTCCATGGTTACAACTTCTACCCTCTTCCTTTCGTTTGCGAACACCCTGTAAATAATGGTCCTCCTATCATACCTTTTCTGACTTCACCGCCTTCGCCGCCATCTTCCTCGCTGCAGACTCACTTTTAAAATGCACAACTACGGTACCGTACTTGGATCCTCGAGTCAGAAAATTAATTTCCTCCTCAGTTCTTCTCAGGGCTTCCTCTACCCACTCCATGGTTACAACTTCTACCCTCTTCCTTTCGTTTGCGAACACCCTGTAAATAATGGTCCTCTTATCATACCATTCTTTTCTCCTGGGTGTCGGTGCCAGTTCCACCTCACCGCTTTCCTTTTTCATGTATTTCTGGTAACTTGGCAACTTGGCCATGTCGACCCCTTTCTCTTCCGCCTTCTTGGTTACACCGGCATAGGTATAACCCAGCTTCTCTTCCAATTTCCTCGCTGCCATTTCTAGCTCCTTCTCAGATGTAGACAAGTCTGATAAAGACTCGAAAACTCCAGCCTTTTCTTCCATCAGCTTCATTGTAATTGCCTGTTCCAGTTCCTCATCTGTCGTGTACAAGTCTGTTAGAGACTCATAGTCCATTTCCTTCTGTCTGACAGACCGAAAACGGCCGCCAAAACAGAAAAAGTGTAGCGCGCAGAACGAGCGAAACGCGAAACCGCATCAACGCCGTTCAGAATTTCCACAACAACAACAACGCTCTTTGTTCTTTTTTACCGAATTTTCAGGAGCCGAAAAAAAACACAACCGACCAAATGGGTAGGATTTGATTCTTTATAACCCACCAGGGGGCGACACAGAGGGGGACACCAAAAGACATGGGGACATAGAACATTATAATTAAAATTTATGAAAAATGAATTGTTAAGTGAAAGAAAATGATAGTATGAAAGCGATACCAACGGCCCCGTCCGTCAGCATCACTTACCTGTCCTTTGTTTTTCATCGTCACTTGAATGTTCTTTGCCAATACGAATAAATTCCATATCCATTCTTACTCCGAAATACTCATCCATATTTTCCACGAATTCATCGCTCATTCTTATATCCTTCACCTCCCAATTCTCCCTTTCACACCTCACCATAAACTCATCTATGTTCTTCTTTTCAATCACAGCATACCGAGTCTCACCACTTCGTACCATTTATACTCTTCCATTAGACTTTTAACTTCTTTCTGTTCAGTCATAGTACAAATGTACGGCCTGATATCGAATTCAATCTCTTGTGTGTGTGTATTATTTTTTTTCTTTTGTTTTCTTGTTGGGGGGGAGCGGGTGGGTTCAATGTCTGCATGGATAGGGTGGGACTCAGAGGGTGTGGGTGGTTTTGGGGTAGATTGGTGTTCCATATTATTTTCTTTTCCACGTATTCTTCTCTTCCTCTTATTTCCAGCTTCCTTCCATTTCTGTGCATTCTCTTCCTCTTCTACTGTCTCCTTCTCCTCTGGTTTCTGCTTCTCTCTGTGTGGTTCGGAATCCATTTCTTTCCCTGGGGGAGGGCAGAAGGCTCTTATGTGACCCCTCAGGCCACACTTGTAACAACGTGGAGCTCTGCCCTCCATCCACACTCTCATGATCACGTCTCCCAATCTGATGCTTTCCGCCAGGTCCACCAGTACCTCGTTCTCCGCCTGCACGTTCAGCTCCACTGTTACGCCTCTCCAGCCCTCGGACTTAACCGAGGCATGGAGAATATCCACTTCATCCTCGTGGCCGCTGATCACAGCCGCCACAATCCACTCTGCCTCCACGTTTGGTGGCACTCCCTCCACCCTTATTCGTGTAAACCTTCTGTTTAAATACGTAGGTAAAAGTGTTACCTTTTCTGACTTCACCGCCTTCGCCGCCATCTTCCTCGCTGCAGACTCACTTTTAAAATGCACAACTACGGTACCGTACTTGGATCCTCGAGTCAGAAAATTAATTTCCTCCTCAGTTCTTCTCAGGGCCTCCTCTATCCACTCCATGGTTACAACTTCTACCCTCTTCCTTTCGTTTGCGAACAGCCTGTAAATAATGGTCCTCTTATCATACCATTCTTTTCTCCTGGGTGTCGGTGATAGTTCCACCTCACCGCTTTCCTTTTTCATGTATTTCTGGTAACTTGGTAGCTTGGCCAAGTCGACCCCTTTCTCTTCCGCCTTCTTGGTTAAACCGGCATAGGTATAACCCAGCTTCTCGTCCAATTTCCTCGCTGCCATTTCTAGCTCCTTCTCAGACGTAGACAAGTCTGATAAAGACTCGAAAACTCCAGCCTTTTCTTCCATCAGCTTCATTGTAATTGCCTGTTCCAGTTCCTGATCTGTCGTGGACAAGTCTGTTAGAGACTCATAGTCCATTTCCTTCTGTCTGACAGACCGAAAACGGCCGCCAAAACAGAAAAAGTGTAGCGCGCAGAACGAGCGAAACGCGAAACCGCATCAACGCCGTTCAGAATTTCCACAACAACAACAACGCTTTTTGTTTTTTTTTACCGAATTTTCAGCAGCCGAAAAAAACACAACCGACCAAATGGGTAGGATTTGATTCTTTATTACCCACCAGGGGGCGACACAGAGGGGGACACCAAAAGACATGGGGACATAGAATATTATAATTAAAATTTATGAAAAATGAATTGTTAAGTGAAAGAAAATGATAGTATGAAAGCGATACCAACGGCCCCGTCCGTCAGCATCACTTACCTGTCCTTTGTTTTTCATCGTCACTTGAATGTTCTTTGCCAATACGAATAAATTCCATATCCATTCTTACTCCGAAATACTCATCCATATTTTCCACGAATTCATCGCTCATTCTTATATCTTTCACCTCCCAATTCTCCCTTTCACACCTCACCATAAACTCATCTATGTTCTTCTTTTCAATCACAGCATACCTAGTCTCACCAACATCATACCATTTATACTCTTCCATTAGACTTTTAACTTCTTTCTGTTCAGTCATAGTACAAATGTACGGCCTGATATCGATTTCAATCTCTTGTGTGTGTATTATTTTTTTTCTTTTGTTTTCTTGTTGGGGGGGAGCGGGTGGGTTCAATGTCTGCATGGATAGGGTGGGACTCAGAGGGTGTGGGTGGTTTTGGGGTAGATTGGTGTTCCATATTATTTTCTTTTCCACGTATTCTTCTCTTCCTCTTATTTCCAGCTTCCTTCCATTTCTGTGTATTCTCTTCCTCTTCTACTGTCTCCTTCTCCTCTGGTTTCTGCTTCTCTCTGTGTGGTTCGGAATCCATTTCTTTCCCTGGGGGAGGGCAGAAGGCTCTTATGTGACCCCTCAGGCCACACTTGTAACAACGTGGAGCTCTGCCCTCCACCCACACTCTCATGATCACGTCTCCCAATCTGATGCTTTCCGCCAGGTCCACCAGTACCTCGTTCTCTGCCTGCACGTTCAGCTCCACTGTTACGCCTCTCCAGCCCTCGGACTTAACCGAGGCATGGAGAATATCTACTTCCTCCTCGTGGCCGCTGATCACAGCCGCCACAATCCACTCTGCCACCACGTTTGGTGGCACTCCCTCCACCCTTATTCGTGTAATCCTTCTGTTTAAATACGTAGGTAACAGTGTTACCTTTTCTGACTTCACCGCCTTCGCCGCCATCTTCCTCGCTGCAGACTCACTTTTAAAATGCACAACTACGGTACCGTACTTGGATCCTCGAGTCAGAAAATTAATTTCCTCCTCAGTTCTTCGCAGGGCTTCCTCTATCCACTCCATGGTTACAACTTCTACCCTCTTCCTTTCGTTTGCGAACAGCCTGTAAATAATGGTCCTCTTATCATACCATTCTTTTCTCCTGGGTGTCGGTGCTAGTTCCACCTCACCGCTTTCCTTTTTTATGTATTTCTGGTAACTTGGTAGCTTGGCCAAGTCGACCCCTTTCTCTTCCGCCTTCTTGGTTACACCGGCATAGGTATAACCCAGCTTCTCGTCCAATTTCCTCGCTGCCATTTCTAGCTCCTTCTCAGACGTAGACAAGTCTGATAAAGACTCGAAAACTCCAGCCTTTTCTTCCATCTGCTTCATTGTAATTGCCTGTTCCAGTTCCTCATCTGTCGTGGACAAGTCTGTTAAAGACTCATAGTCCATTTCCTTCTGTCTGACAGACCGAAAACGGCCGCCAAAACAGAAAAAAGTTTAACGAGCGAAACGCGAAACCGCGTTAACGCCGTTCAGAATTTCCACAACAACAACAACGCTTTTTGTTCTTTTTTACCGAATTTTCAGGAGCCGAAAAAAACACAACCGACCAAATGGGTAGGATTTTGATTAAAAATGTAATGGCAAGTATTTGTTGACCTTTTTCTTTCCTTTAAAAACGGCACGAACTTCCCGGAAAACCCAATATACAATAATCTTTTATTAATTACAAGAATCAGTCAACCAATAATTATAGATCGACTGATTCTCGTAATCTTTTTACTTATAAGGTCGTTCGTGAATAAAAATGTAGAAATACGATTTAAAAAAGTTTTTCGTCACGACCATTTTAATTCTATAATGAAACGTTCTACTCTCGTGAATGTATAGGCATTTGCGCTTGGTTTTTAGGAAGACTGAGCAGTTATATGTATTGCTCCTTCTTCCTAACGTAATATCAAAGAATAGGATTTTGATATTGTTTGAATTCACGCTAAATCTCTGATAAACGGTAAATTTGCGAATAGGATTTTTCAGAACTTCATTAAGCCTACCACCTGTCCATCACAAGCAATAAATCAGATGATATACTATCTGTATGATGTTCAATTATCTTATTTTTCACCTCTTGCCACAATGAAACGCCGCAAATAATTGGCCTGAGTGAAGAATCTATGGCTACTCTGTTTCTGAATATATAGAATAACCTTCGGGTTACAGAAAGAAACCTCAATTCTGAAGGTCAACAGGAACTTTAAAAGGAGATTTCTTGGTAAATTGGATGCTTTTATTGTAAAGTGTTTATACAATTTGCTGAATTTTCTGCCCGTTGTTTCCTATTCAAAATACTGGTGCAGACGAATTTCCACACTCATACTAGAAGTGTTACGGACTTTGTTACATTTTCTTTTGTATAATTTCGAAATTTCTTAATTGTATGATGAGCGTTTATCGCATTTCTGACGTTTACTACATTTCTTCTGATTTTCTTTATCTTAGATAAAACTTAGATATGTTTCGACCAGAGATTGGTCCAGGCCATGTCTAACTTAATAGCACCACCTGATAGGATTATTCGAATCCTGTTTAAGTCAAGTTTTGTTCAAGTAGTGAGTTCTTGTTGGGTGAGTTGTATCCAATTATGGGTGGCTTATCTGGTATTCTTTGAAGGAATCTATCCAGACTCTGAAGTTGATGGGATCCTTTTCCTCTTTGATCTCCCTCGGGACAATGTTAAATAGGGCAGGGCCTGTTGAGGAAAAGAAATTATGTTGCAGTGTACATGTATGTTGTGATCTTGAATTTTGCAGGGGACGTATAGCCCGTGGTCCAAGTCTTGGATCAACCTTGAAGCTAATGTTTAGGTCGTTTGGGCAAAGTTGGCGGTATATTTTCCACATCGTACAAATGATGTACAGCTCACGGCGACGCTGGAGGGAGTAAAGTTTCAAGGCTTTAAGGCGATCCCAATAATCGAGAGCAGCCATGCCTTCAATTCGTTTAGTGAGTTTAGTGAGTGCCCTCTGGGGTGACTCAATTCTGGAGATGTTTTGTCTTGTATGGGGAGACCACAGTGGGCAGCAGTATTCAAGGTGTGGCCGTACAAAGGAGGAAAAAAGTGGTATGATGACACCTTGTTCTCTGGACCGGAAAGTTCTTAAGATCCAGGAACTCATCCTACGAGCTATATCGACCTTCTTGTTGATGTGTGCACTCCAACTGAGATCGTCATCAACAATTACACCCAGGTCTCTGATATTGTTAGAGGCTGTGAGCGGTTCCCCTGAAGGAAGAGAGTATGGTTGTTTTAGTGAGGAATTTCTTCCAAAATGCATCAGCTCAAATTTTCCCTCATTCAGTTGCATTTTGTTTCTGTCTGCCCATTGACTCACAGCGTATAGATCAGACTGGAGTTGAGTTCGGTCTGCTTCTTCATTGACGATTTGCTGGAGCTTAGTGTCATCAGCGAATATTTGCACTTTGCAGTGATGTACGACACTGGAAAGGTCGTTTACGTAAATTATGAAGAGTAGCGGACCCAAAACAGTTCCCTGGGGAACACCGCTGGCGACTTTTGCTGGGTTTGAGTGGACTCCATCAACTACAACATGTTGTGTTCTATTCGCCAGGAAATACTGAATCCAGTGTAGAACTTTTCCACGGATTCCAACATTTTCCAATTTTGAGAGTAGGATGTTATGGTCTACCCTGTCGAACGCTTTACTGAAGTCAAGATATATGACGTCAGAGTTCGAACCTGTTCCCAAGGCTTTGAGTACATCTTCAATGTGGTGTAAGAGCTGTGTTAGACAGTCCCTGCCACAGCGAAAGCCATGCTGATTTGAATTTAGGAGTTTGTGGGTCTCCAGGAAGTCAGCTATCCTTGATCTTAACACTCTTTCAAACACTTTAATGATGTGGGAGGTGAGTGAGATTGGGCGATAGTTGACTGCGAGGGATCTGTTTCCCTGTTTGAAAACCGGGATGACCGACTGGGATAGAAACTGTTTCGGTATATAACCTGCGTCTAACGAGTTTCTCCAGAGGTTGGTCAGAGGGAGTGCAAGTTGATAACTACATTCCTTCAGGAGACTAGCGGGAAATCTATCAGGGCCTACAGCAGAGTAATGTTTGACCTCATTTATTGCTGCTACGATGTCGGTGGCAGTGAAGGTTATGTCTGCGATTTTGTGTTGGGAGTCAACTTCGTTCGTTTCCCTCACATCAATATCAGTGGGAACACTGAAGACAGAGCAGTATTGTTTCTGCAGTATTTCTGCCATTTCTTTAGCATCGTGTTGGGGAATGCCGTTATCATCAATCAATGGCCCAATGGGTGAGACAGTGGTTCTATGCTTATTTGCATAAGAATAGAACACTTTTGGGTTCTGTTTGATGTTTTTGATTACCCATTGTTCCTCCACAGCTCTTTGATTTTCAATGGAGGTTTTCATGTTAGTCTGCAGATGAAGTTTTTCCAGCTCTAGTCTTTTCATTGTTGTTGAATGTGGATGTTGTGTGTGGGAATATTTTAATTGGTTGATTTTTTTGTTGAGTCTTTTGATGCGCCTGATGAGTGTTTTTTTTCTTTTTAGGGAGCCAGTTTCTGTTTGTGTTAGTAGATTTCTATATATACTCATATATACGACGGGCTTCTTTTAGTTTCCGTCTACCAAATCTACTCACAAGGCTTTGGTTGGCCCGAGGCTATAATAGAAGACACTTGCCCAAGGTGCCACGCAGTGGGACTGAACCCGGAACCATGTGGTTGGTAAACAAGCTACTTACCACACAGCCACTCCATCTATAAGTATAGATAAAAAAACTGAAAAAATAAAACGAGAATTAATTCTCCCAGAAAACACCTACACGTAACCACATAACCTTTAACACGCACACATACACAATCAAACACACATACATGCTATACACCCATACATATAATACCATACAAATCTTTATATGCGCATCGATTTATAAAAAGAAATTAGCAAGAAATTAAAAACAGACTTTTATATATCTTATTAGAATTTATTCCAGTAATTAATACCAAATTTCTATGCTGGAATCAAGAAAAATGCTAACAGTCTATTTTTGGAACATAGTGTAGTTGGAAATAGTTTTATAAATATATATATATATTTAAACAAAGAATAATAGAGGTATATTCAATTCATTGATATTGATTTATGTGGCTTCAGATTTTGACATTCTGTTTGAGACATATGTGCAAAAGACTTCTTCCATTTAAAAAAAATACTTAACATTAACGTTGAATTCAAACTAACAGTTGCGTTTAAGAAGCGAGAGTTATTTCCATCTGCAGAGTAGCTGAAAATAATGTAGAAGTGTCCTTGTATGGTCTCTGAAAATGCAATGAAAAGAAACAAATTTTGCATGAATACATTTCCTAAATTAATTTAAGTACTAGCGCATTTAAATTTTAGTAAATTCTCTGCATATCTAACCTGCATATCTTCTCCTCGTTTCGTTCACCGCCAATTTTCAATTAAGTCACATTATTTGCTCGCAAATGCTTACGTGACATTACGCACGATAAACCTTAAAATTACAGTATTCTTCGAAATATTACTTGATGTATGTTGCGTTAAAATAGGCAGGGTGCCATGCAATGGAATTACCTGATTGCTACCGGTATTGGTGTTTTGTTATTTCGATTGATTATAGCGTTTCAGGAATATTAATTTATCTGGAATAATTTTCCAAATATTAACCCAACCTCAGAAATTACTGACTTGCATATGGCTTTTGTCAGTAATGTGCTCTTAATAATCATTGCTCTCCTCGTTGCTCTCTCCCTCTCTCCTCCTCTCTTTCTTTTTCTCTCTATGTTTATCTGATTGACTAACTGTCCCTCTCGGTATGTCTGCGTCTCTATCTCATATAAATTACTGAAAAGCATTTCTAATCACGACAGCAATTATATTTAGACATAGAGTGATTATATCAACAAAATGTCGTTGAACCGAGAATAATAATGATACTAATGATGGCAGTAAAAGAGACGACGATGATGGTGATGATGATGATGATGATGGTTGTCGTGATGGTTGAGCTGCTGCTGATAATGATCACTATGTAAACGGAGGCGACACGGTAGTCGCTGTGATGATGATAATGATGATGGTGAAGATGATGATGATGATGATGATGATGATGATAGTGGTGGTGGTGATGGTGAAGAGGAGGCGGATGAATTTTGGATGTGGCGATAGTGATGGTTGTGATGATGATGATGATGATGACCACGACGATGATGAAAATAATGACGATGCGAACGAATAATGACATTGATGAGGGCGATGATAAAGCTGATATTATCGATGATGATAATGATGATGATGATGATGATGATGCGAAGCATGATGATGATGAAATTAATGACGATGATGATAATGATGCAAATAATGATACTGATGATGGTGAAAGTGAGAATAAAAGTGAGTAGTAGTAGTGGTAGTAGTAGTAGTAGTAGGTTAGTGATGATGCTGACAACGATGATAGATGATGATAATGAGGTGAAAGTGAATAAAACGCCGTTTAATAATATTACTAATATTCTTAATAACAACACACTCGTAGTGGTTACACACTATTTGTCTTCCAATAGAAGAAGACAGAAAAATTAAAACATGTTTGCGTGATTTATTATTGATACGATAGTAAATGCGGTGTTGGATCACGTATTTAGCACGACATCAGACATATTGTTGGTAAAAGCCGACTGAATGGTGGTAGGATACTCGTAACATTTAAAATAAAAGACCAAAAGCTTTTTAAGTATGGATTGAATCTCTGATAGCTCTACTTCGGTTATGGATCTAATGTTTAAGGTTTGATAAAAGACAAATTACTTTGAAGAATATTCATCAAGACCTCCTTCTCCACTGTAAATAGCAAGGAAGCGAATGAAAGGGAAGTTGTACATGTTACATATCTCTAAATCAATTTAGAAAAGTTCCTCCAGCATTTCATAATGTTATGTAATATAAATTCTAAGGCGTTGCTGACGTCAAAGGCGAAACGGTCCCTCAATACAGAACATTCCCACACATGCACACAGACAAACATGCATGTATACATATTTATATACACACACAGATATACCAATAGGTATAGATACATACGTATACACACACACACACACACGCATATATATATATATTATATATATATATATATATATATATATACATAGTAGTGTATGTGTATTGGCTTATATATTATGCTTATATCTATAGATTGATATATCTACGAATAAGAGAAATGTATATAGATACATATATATATATATATATATATTTACATATAGAGCTATATCTATCATATATTATATATATATATATATATATATACAAACACACACACACATATATATATATATACATATACATGTATGTATATACACTTTTGTTTATGAGCAAAAATGGAAGAAAGAGTTCAATAGAGATTTTATTATCTAACATAGAAGGATCACTGCCATAGAGCTTTACGCATCTCTGACTAAGTGAAGCACATACATACTCTCATACATACAAAAATACATATATAAACACACGTATGTTTAGATGCCAACACAAGCACATTATAAAATATGAATATGTGTATATATACACAAGCACGTTTATGTTAAATATGGAACAAAAGAGTATTGAATACTTGATTTAGAGTTTATTTTTACTCAACACTGAAGGATAGCTGACATATATCTTCATGCATCCTTTATTATGGGCAATACATGCGTAATACCCACATAAAAATAAACGAAGATACATATTTATTATAAAAACACAATAACATACACATACATATATACAAACGCACACACTCACACAAACACTCATATGTATGTATTTATAATCTCTAATTTTTATATATATATATATATATATAATATATATATATATATATATGGGTGTATATATATATATATATATATCTTACATTTATCTGGACGTGAAGAAATTCAATACGTGTCGTGAAGTTTATATTCTTTTATTTACGCTGGAAGTCACAGTTACCCACCTTCACGCATGTGTGATTGTGTGCAATACATACATACATACATAAATACATACATACATACATACATAAATACATACATACATACATACATAAATACATACATACATACATACATACATACATACATACATACATACATACATAAATACATACATACATACATAAATACATATATACATACATAGATACATACATAAACCCATCCATCCATCCACATACACAGACACAGACAGACACATACACACGCACTCACACACACACATATATACCTACATGATCTCTGCAACTTGATTTCGGGCAATACCAATGCTTGATTGTTCTCTAAATTTTGCCCCATCTATTCCTAACAGTCTTACACTCCTTTGCAAAATGTGGCAAAGATGGGCGCCTCTTGCAGTAGGTGTTTAGAGAGCTTACCACACACGCTGATACATGCCTTCATTCCATCAACGAAATTTCCCTTGAGTGTTTTGTATTTTTGCGGTTAATGCCAACCATAAAATGCAATATATTATAGAGAAATTAGCCAATAAAGCGATTTCTGTGTCTGAAGCTTTTTAAAGTGAAGAATGACCTCGTAGAGCGCGCAATCACACTTTCGGAATAATTTTCCCAATAAGAACTAGCCCACACCAAATGATGCAAACGAAATCGCAGGTGTTACTCTTTACTGTTGGAGAGCCAATTCTTCTATTGTCTCCATCCGCCTTGTGAGAGGTTTTGGTTCTAATCTTGCAGGTCGTTAAACGAAAATATCTTAGCTAAGTTGGCCAGTTCAGTCATCAACGACTCGACTATGACACAGGTTCTACTGGTTACCACGAAGAGTGATCTACTTACATAAATATATACACATAAAATAAAAGTATACTTATACTCACCTGTTTATATATACCCATACTTATTCATATTTACATAGTTGATTATTTTATAACAAAGTGAGCAGACAAATAGGAGGTAGGTACACGGAGAGGGGTGAAGAAAAGGTAAGTTTTGCTGTAGTGACTCATTAAGTAACATTATGTATACGTCATTAGTACAACCAAATAACTTTTAGAGGCAATTAACAACGTGATGCCAATTCTTAAAGATGGAATCTACTTTAAAAGACTGTACGTATTTCTCTAGTCACTATAGACATAGCCCGAACTACATATTCAAATAATTACAAAGCCCTAGTAGCATATATGTATGTCTCTTTCTGCCTCTCTCTATCAGTCCCTCTGTCGCTCTCTCTCTCTCTCCCTCTCTCTCTCCCCCTTCTCTCTCTCTCTCTATATATATATATGTATACACACACATGTACACGCATACGTACATAAACATATATCTATACATACATAGATAAATATATACATATATATATATATTTATATATGCATACACACATCTACACTCACACATATATAAATTATACAAATGTATATACATATACATATATATTAAACATATAAGTATGTATACATACAGATCTACATACATAGATATATGCAATGACATATACATAACCTATAATATACATATATTCATATCTTTATATTCACATGTGTATATTTACACTCTGACGCATACGCACGCTAGTATATCTATTTATAAAAGGAAACACAGGAAGCACATAAAAGCATACATATAGATATATTATACACTCAAATACACACATATATATAATGACGTACATACATACATACACATATATATATGTATGTATATATATTATATATATATATATATATATATATATATATATATATATATATATATATATATATATATATATATATATATATATATATACATATATATATATATATGCTTAAAGGCCTGAGGGCAGAAATTCTATTTATATAGTGAAAATCATTACTGCACTTCTATATCTGACAAATGCCACATTGCCTCTCTCCGTGCGTTTTCTAAGCATGTTTTGGGAAATTAATTGTTTCGATATATTGATTTACTTAATTGTGCTTCAGTGTAATAAGTTTCAGTACTAATATTAAAGCTAAAAATGTATTTAAAAAAAAAAACTCTGAAAATATATAATAAATGACTAAAGGAATATTGAAACAAGAGAAATTTATATCTTCTGTTTTTCAAAAAAAAAAAAATATCAAAAAGAAAAATGTATCGTATGGATTTTCATATGTTTTATTCGTGCAAATATGGCAGCAATAGCAGCAGTTTTAAATCACATATATCTCCTATGCGGTAGATGCAGATCACATATGGCAGTACGCATCAAGAAGCAGCAGCAGCCAGATGTGTATGAAAATACAATATGCTTATTAGATTAAGCAAAATGTTTAGCGAAATTGCCATTGCTCCACCAGAATTTATAGGCGTAGGAGTGGCTGCGTGGTAAGTAAATTTTATTGATCAAATTCTTACACCTATTTGATCTTCTGTTACAAAACCTTGTTTCCTAGTGTAATACGAGTCGAAAGTGTGTACTTGTAATTTGTTTTTGACTCTTCCAGGCTTAGGATTTTCAGGAAATCTACAGAGTAATATTTGATTATTCGACTTATTTCTTATGAGTTGTATTGTTTTAGCTGTATAAAAAATAAACACATTTATATCTGAAAATGCCCATTGCAAACAATGCTACTGAATATTATGTACTTGTCGCCACATATTTTAGCAAGAGGTTTCTTCTCTATCGTTTTTATCATCGTCTCGCTAACACAAACACATAAATATAGAAAGCAACCGAAGAACATCTATCTTTAATATCAATCTGCTATATATTACCATGTTTTTTACTTAAATATCTAGCAATTTAGTTCATAGTCATTTTAAAAACTACAGTTAACAGCAAAGACAATTAAATGCAGTTCCAATAAAAGTTGAGTTAGTTTTGAAAGATTTGTACTCTTAAAACAGAGAGACGGTTCATAACACTATCGAGCATGCAAATTTTTAATTTACGCCAAATATTAACTTGGCCATTGTAATGGATTTAATTATTCTCGTAATTATACCCCATTGTGGAAAAATCGCTCCCAGTCAATTTTTTAATTACCGTATGAATCATTTACATAAAACGCGATTTCCTGCAATGAGCCACCTATAGAAATATCTCGATGTTGAAGCAAATACCGTCATGGGGTTGTGAAAGACAACATATATACATATATATGCATGCAAACATATCAATGCATCTATCCACACACATCGTTCCTCCCAGTTTTCGAAACCGGTTTGGAATTCGTGTTCCGTAAGTGAGTCGAGGATCTTCTCCAACTTGCTCTGCATCTCGTCAGTGGGGTTAAAACGGTATGGGGAAGAGTTCTCAGTATGGGGAAGAGATGGAAGTCTGTTGATGCTAACCCTGGCAACGAGGACAGGTGCGGAAGCGATTCCATTGTCGTTTTTGGATAGAAGGTGACGAGTGAAGAGAGCTCGGTGACGAAGCATTTGCGTCGTGAAAAATCCAATTATTTGCGCTCCAACGACTCGGTCGCTTTCGCCGAATGTCTCCCTGAAACGTTTCGAAACGTCGCAGAGGAATTCTCGATTAACGGTCTGGCCCTGGGGAACGAATTCTCGATATACAATGCCCCGGTTCCGGGGATGGCACTTGTGACTGGTCCTAATCGCTCATCGCCTTTCAGGGACGTACTTCCGCTTTCGAAAGACAAAAACCAACTAGACTCCCAATGTAGATTTTGCAAATCAAAAGAGGAAAGCCTTACTCATATAGTAAGTGAATGTAGCATGCTGGTACAGAATGAATACAAGTAAATACATGACAATCTAGAGAGAGCAATCCACTGGGAGCTATGTAGAAAGCTAGGATTTGAACATGCTGATAAATTGTATGAACATGAACCCAGTAAAGTACTAGAACCCAGTAAAGTACTTGGCATCTAAGGCTACTTGTTGTAGCCCGATGTTAGGATTCTTGTCTTTTACAACATTCAAATCTGTTGAGTTTATATGAATAATAACAATAATAATGATAGTAATAACAACAACAACAACAACAACATTAAACGAATATAAAATTCGTCACGATAGGGTGGAACAGTATTTACATTGGAAAATATGTGAACGCTATAAAATCAACAATCCTCCTTACTGGCTTCCAGGATTGTAACAAACATGAAGATTAAAAGTAACTAATAATAATAACAGCAACAACAACAACAACAGCAACAACAACAACAACAACAACAACAACAACAACAACAACAACAACAACAACAACACAACAACAATAATAATAATAATAATAATAATAATAATAATCTGTTCTTGTTGTTGGCATTCCTTTTTGTCTCGGGAGACAATGGAGTTGCGCATAAAATAATCTAGCCCGGCTTTTACATTTCATGTCCTAATACATCTGCTGTGGTTGTGTAGTCCTATCCTGGACAAACACTCCCTCTGACAGGTGCCGCAAATATAGCTAAGACTTTGCCTGGCTGGTTGTAATGTCATAGTTTCTTGTTGACGTATGAGATGGCTTGGACATGTTAGCCGAATGGAAGATGGCAGAATCCCCAAGGTCATACTCTACGGAGAGCTTGCTAAGGGGACTAGGTCTGTGGGAAGATTGTTCTTACGATACATGGATGTTTGCAAAAGGGACATGAAGACCTGCAACATCAGTATTAGCAACTGGGAAGCAGTTGCCAGCAACCGTGGAGATTGGCGACGTACCGTGAAAGAGGGAACAAAAGGAGTGACAGAGAGAGAGAGAGAGAGGAGAAATGGAAAGACAAGAAATAATAATAATAATAATAATAATAATAATAATAATAATAATATATTTGTGCGTGTGTGTGTGTATTTATATATATATATATATATATATATATATATATATATATGTATGTATATATATATATGTATGTATATATATATATATATATGTATAAGGGATACTGTCATTTTGAAAAAAAACTTATATTCATCTCGCCATCTTTGCAGCTATTTCGTGACCAATGCGATTATTATGTAAGGAAGTAGTTTTTTCTACCGTCCACTCTCTTTCTCCTTCTCTCTCTCTCTCTCTCTCTCTCTCTCTCTCTCTATATATATATATATATATATATATATTTGCTGCATGGCATTAGCACGTTGAAATATGGTAAGAAAGTAAAACTTTCTAATCCTGTAACATTTTCATAAATATTTATTTACCTTGAACTTCGAAATGGCTGTGGATAAATAAGGTAATATTTTAAAATTATAAAATTTTTTCGTAAATATGAGGAGATAGTGCTGATGTAAGTCGTACGTGGCATCTATTTTTCAACATGTAAGGAAGTAGTTTTTACTAGTTTCCTCTCTCTTTCTCTTTCTCTGTTTCCCTCTTTCTCTCTCATCCTTTTTTCTCTCCTTGTTTCTCTCCTTGTTTTCTGTGTGCCTTTCTGTAGAAGAGCGTAGGCTCGAAACTTAAAATACTTTTTCTATTCCTGAGCGTTATACTAATACATCTGTTTGTTTTGTACACCACCTGTCTTCGTCTTTTGTTTTTTCGTAAACTCTCCCTATATATATATATATATATATATATGAAACGAATGCAAATGGACACGTGTTTGCATTGCCTCGTCATTTATTCATTAAATCATAATATAACATAACTAAGCATTGATGTGAAACCACGCAGGCAATATTGAAAATTTTACTATCGAATGTTCCTACTTAATATACATGCGTGCATGTGTGAGTGTATACACGCACGCACACATACACACACATACACACACAGACACACGCATACATACCTAAATACGTACATACATATACAGACTTGTATATTTGAGTGTGCGTGCGTGTGAAGATCTATTACCTAAGCATAAACGTCATACGGAATTAATTACTGGTACTATTCTTTCGACTTAATCCACTGAAATCAGTAAATCAACATGGCTGCAGTCTACTGATAGAATTGCATAAAACAATTAAGGTGCGTTTGAAATAATAAGTGGCCATTAGTAGAAGATATGCATAAAATATGCGTATCATTAAAATTTTAAAACTTTTCTAATACAATAAGAGGTGTTTTAGTATTTTCTGCTAGTGATATGATTGATATGTTTCTTACGAAATCCTAAGTGTCATAAATGGTATTTTATTGAGATATACATTCTTAGATGTATTTTATTTCAGCAAGTCATCAAGTGTAAAATTGTCTATGAATGGATATAATTAGAAGACATGTTAAGTCTTTTTAAACTTGTATCAGTAAATTGTTTTAAAATGTTTAATAATAAAGAAATAATATCTAATATGCCAACTAGTACAATGTGACAATAAGTACAATTTCCTGCCGTTTAGTCATTCAAAGACTTGATGCACTCCTTGTAGATAATAGCGAATTACTTTGCCGATGAGAATCAGATTTAATGAGACTGTATTTCAATGAGTTTCAATTAATAGACACATTAAAGTCTTTTATTAGTTGCCATTATTAATATTTGGAAAACATGATAATCACGGTTTCCTATTTCACTTCAAGTAAAACATAGAGCAAGTATATCTCAGGGAGAAAAATGAAAAGTTAACGTTTGCAAATGGTAACTTTTGTAGATCGTGCAAACTTGTTTCTAGTCTCATTAATGATATTTTATGCCGTGTTTGATTACTTGTGAAGAGAAATCACAAATTAAAACGGATGTTCCAAAGGAATTTTGACCAGAAGAAACTGTTATTAAACAAATTGATTTCTTAATTACAGCGAGAAGAACGAATGATGTTTATCCTCTTAACTACAATAATATACAATATACATCATGTTTTTATATCTATGTATCTATGTAGACTTAGAAAAATAATAACTACCTCGAAGTGTCAATAATTTCCCAATTCTCAGAATTGATGTATATATGGCATATGGCGTAGTGGTTAAGAGCGCCGGCTACTAAATCCAAGATTCCGAGTTCGATTCCAGGCAGTGAGCTGAATAATAATAATAATAATAATAATAATAATAATAATAATAATAATGTTAATAATAATAATAATGATAATAATAATAATGATAATAATAATAATAATAATAATAATAATAACAACAACAACAACAACAACATCGAAAAATACCTTAGGAATGAGAACCCAGGTTCGAAATTCCCCCAAGATACCTGATGGAGGGTATATAAGAAGAAAGGTTGTGTTAACAACAAACAAGATGAGGACAAATATCCGTCAAATGTAAATAGTGTAAATAATGTACATAATTCCTCATTTCTTAAATATAGAACTATATACACAGGGCTGGACAAAATAATGGAAACATCTAGCATCATAGCATCATAATTTTGAAATATCTAAAAAACCGTCAAAAGCTTGTTTATTTTAATGTTTTTGATTTATTATTAGTGTTGCTTAACATGTTTTGCTAAAATTGCTGTTTCTTTACAGATATCATCAGAAAAAGTTAGTTAATATTCATTAAAATCACAGATATATCGGACTTTCAAAGAGGTCAAATTGTTGGTACTCGTTTGGCAGGCACTAGTGTGACGAAAACGGCCGAAAACTTTGGTGTATCAAGAAGCACCCTCTCGAAAGTATTGGAAGCCTTTGAGAAAGAGGGGAAAAACCCCCTCGTCAAAACAAAACTCCGGAAGAAAAGCAAAACTTTCAGATATGGACAGTCAGGCTCATACGCGAATTGTTGGAGAGGATCACAAAAGTATAGCTCCCAAAATTACTGCAGAGCTTAATGACCAACTCGAGAACCCAGCTTCCACAAAACACTGTTCGCCGGGTGCGGCACAAAGCCCGATTTCGTGGGAGGGCCGCAATCAGAAAACCACTACTTTCAAAAGCAAACGTTGCAAAGCGTTTAGAGGGAAGTAAAAATCTAAGGAATTGGTCCCTAGAGCAGTGAAAGAATGTAATTTTCTCGGATGTCATCTTTTACCTTATTTCCAACCACTGGCCGAATATACATGCTGAGACAGCCAAAAGAAGCATTTGACCCACACTGCCTTCTTCCAACTGTTAAACATGGAGGAGATCTGTGATGATCTGTTTGGGGAAGGGGTCTATATCTTGGAAATCTGCCGGCCCAATGGTTTCTCTTCATGGCATAATCTGTAGGCATGACTATTTAAGCATTTTATCTGATCAAATTCATCCTATGGCTGCGGAACAGTTTCTGGAGAGAAACGCAATTTTTCAGGATGATAATGCACCAATTCACAAAGCTAAATTTGTTACTGAATGGAACAAGAAATATTCTAGTGAAGTTGAACATCTTATCTCGCCAACACAAAATCCAGATCTCAATATTATTGAAGATTTATTGTGCATTTTAGAAAAACATGTAAGGAGTCGATATCCTCCATCATCATCACTACAAGACCTGGAGACTGTTTTAGCTGAAGAATGGACAAAAAATTCGTTTGGACAGACTTTGTACAAGTCCATACCTCGTAGATTCAAGCTGTAATAACTGCCAAAGGCGACTGTACCCAATATTAAAATGAATTTGTTTGAAATTTTAAGGTGTTTCCATTATTTTGTCCAACCCCTGTATATACATAGCATACACTCACACTCACATGCAGTGGAAAGATATGTTGTTTTAAACATCACACCCTTTAGAAAGATCGTGTTAAATGTTTGAATTTTCGAGGATCGAGTATTTAACCATTCTATGAAGAATGGTATGAAAAGGTCTACTGTGCAATAACCATTAAAAGTATTTTGTACCTCACAAATACATTTTCAGAAGTGAACATTGAAAGCAGCAGAAGGTTGGTAAAATTTCGGTTATGAATTCCAATTCAAGCGGTTAGTATTCATCGTACTATACTTCCATTTTTATGTTTTGCTGAAATTTTTATGTTTTGGTGAAATTAGAGCTTTAAATTTATGTTCAAATATACTTTATCTATTCCTTATTTACTGAAACGATCTTTGGGCGATTTAGTGTTTATTTTATCTTATTTTATTTTTCACTTTTAATACGCTAAAAGGGGAATGCATTGAAGCAGCTCCTTTTTATAATAGTCATAAATATTTATGAATTTAAAAAAAAAAACGTCAGTTATTTATTTTGAGGTAGATTTTGTGAAAACGACATTTAGTTAACAGAATATTTTGTTGAAAGCATATTTTGTCAAAGGAATATTAGTCAGTATATAATGTGCGTTTTTGCTATGTTTTTGTTAAGGATATGTAATGAGGAAAATATAATTATGCGTTCTTCCTATGTTTTTCTTAAGGATATGTAATGAGGAAAATACAATTAAGCAGATATTTTGTATTTACAGTATAAGAAAGAACATCTATCAAACAATACAAGTATGGATGAATAAATCTAATCCTACATTTATTCATCACATAAGATCTAGCATTATTTATTTCTTCGTCATTATGTTTCATTAATTATACTTTCTTAATTACATCTCTTTAAGATTTTTTAATGCTTTTCATGTAAAATATATGCTGTTTAAAATATTCCTTTAACAAAATATTCTTTTAGCAAAACACTTTGTAAAGAAAATGTTCTTTTAACAACATAAAGCACAAAATTGATATAAGATTAAAAAGAGTATTATAATTGAACCAAAAATGCATTAAAATAAAGAAAGCTTATTAAAAAACTGAAACGTAAAACTCAAATTGGAGATTAAAAACAAAATCAAAATTAAACGTTATGCTGAATATTTAACTTCTGAAAGATAAAATTATGACCAAAATTATAACAATCTTTTTATTGTGTTAGATGTTCCATTGTGGATAAATATTTGCTGCAAATTACATAGACAACTGCAGAGCAAATATCTGGTTATAACATTTGCACTAAACTGGAGGTAAATAATCCATCTGTTCAAAACCAAATGACAAATGGAGTTTCTTGTTCCCTTAACTGAGATATACGTAGATAATAAACACACTTAATCTGTGTTTCTCCTTCCTGCATTGACCACCAATAAAACTATGTTAATCAATTATTTGAAACTGGGTAAGGATTTCACAGAGGAATTTAACTTTGCCTTATGCATGTGATTTGACTCTTAACTACTTACACTCAAAGGTTGCTGGGTCGCATCCAGATCACGTTTCCTAGCCATCTCTCTTGTGTTGCAATTTGTGTTACTATTTATGACTTAACCTACACCTTACTAGCAGCCCATTTGCCAGAGACACCTCAGCTATTATAAACATTTCGGTCTGAGAGACAAGTTGTACGTGGGGTAAATGTTACTTTTAGAAGATTACCTACATTCTTCCTTGGCCTTGCTTCTGCTTCTGCCTTTAGGGCTCCGGTCCACTTTTCCCTGAATACTTGGTAGTTTCATAACAGACAAGTAGTAGCCAGAGTTGCCCACATTCCTTTTCGCTATCGTTTCCGGGAATATAAATTAGCCTGCATATATTGGATTCGATTGCCTATATTCACTCGACGGAGGACGAAGGCCACAGCGTATTCTCTTGACCAAGCACGGTGTGATGGAAGCCTTGAGTTTGAGCGAGCCTACTCTGCCACACTGGCTTGACATGGCCTGGCAGTGGGGATGCAGATTTTATATTCATACCCAGGAGTAATTAAGTGAATTACATGGACCCCAGTGCTCCACTGGTACTTATTTTATCGACCTCGAAGTGAATGAAAGGCAAAGTCCGAATGTATATTTGTGTATATCTTTTATCTTTTACGAGTTTCAATCATTTGACTGCGGCTATGGCGTGCCTTAAAGGGTGTTATTATTTGAACAACACTGTTACAGAGACATATATACGCCATCACCGGTTGTCACGCGGTGGTGGGGGATAAGTTTCACTGTAGTCACCTATAAATATTTCTAAAGTCTCTGGTGGGCAATTCAAAACATTGTCCGCCTATGTCTTTAATCTGTCTTTCGTTTCACGGAGAAGCATCGGCCTACTGACAGAATGCAACAAATCAGCCAAGCCTATGCGTCTCATTGAATCACACTTTACCACGTGTGCGTCGTGATTCAGTGTTTATCCGCTTCAATATCTGTAACCACATTGCCGTAATCTCCAATACCGTCCACTTCTGTGCGGAAAATAACATATTTTATTTGTTCTTAACGGTCTGCATGCAATCCTTATCCACATGCAATCTAGACAACTCACGCCAAAGTTGCACTTATTCCATTACTGACTCAGAAAAACATATACCACTCCTCTCTAAGTGATAATAAACACAGACAGTATGCTCAAGTTCACTACAAAAGCTAGGCCACATCATAAATAATGATTTTTCTTAGATAATATACATTCTTAAAATAGCTAAGAACTGCATGACAAAGACTGGTTCGAGGCAGTTCAATCTGAAAATACTACAATCCCCAAATATATAGTAACACTTCGCAATGCCCGTATGTCTCCTACAATCGAGAAATTTTCCCACAGGATGTTGCTTCTATACGCATAAATATTCTCTCTAGCATGCAGAGAAATGCCACACTGCAGAATGGTTTGTAGTAGCAAGCACACACGTTCTGTCACCTCTATCGCTACTACAGCGTTCTCTGTCCTCAGGGCTGTTTGTTATATGTCACCTTCACTAAGGCATTGTATTATTATTGCCTTAACAAATAATTCTAATTCATTTGAAATAATGGTGTTGCAAACGAAAGACTGTTATTAATTTTTTAATATGTTGGCTCCACCTTTATCATTAATATGGCTTTATCTCTCTCTTGCAATGTATTGACCGTCGTAGAGAATATACAATGAAACCGTAACAACAAATCAGAATTTCTCGGCAGATTGACGAAGAAAGTTTCACAATTGAGAAATTTCTAAAGAAAAGTAATAATGATTTATAACATGGCCAGAGGCATTAAAATTTTAAGAGAGAATACAGTCGATTACGATCGACCATACATCCTAAATAGTTCTTATTTTAATGCCTCCATAAGAATAAAATCCGAACTAAAAGGGGCGGAACTAAATTCCGAACGAGAAGAGACGGAACTAAACACTGCAAGGCATTCATTTCATTACTTTAACGTTTCTGCCAATCCACACCCACCATTCCTGCCAATCCATAATCCACTATTCCTGCAAATCCATCCCCTCTTATTTTGTCACTCGAGTTCCTCCCTAAGATCTAATATTGAACTTTTACATAGATACAGAGTATCCAAATGTTATAGTTTCAGATTTTTGGCACAAAAACAGATAGTTTAGGGAAGTGGGTAAGTTGATTACATCGACCCCAGGACTCATCTAGTACCTAATTTATCGACCCCGAAACGATGAAAGGCAATGTCGATCTCGCTTCAACTTCACCTTGACCTCGCCACGACGTAATTTGAAGTTAGAACGTAAAGACCGACAAAATGCCGCTAAGCATTAGGTCCGGCATGCTAACGATACTGCCAGTTCCCCTTAAAGTATCCAAGAATAGAATAGTAGATTTTACCAACTCCGTTACCCGAAAAGAAGTTAATAAATACATATTGTCTAATGCTTGGTACTATTACGTTGTATCATCAACGTGATCTTGACAAATAAGAATTATCGCAGAGCCAAAGCCTTTTACACCCGTAAAATTCGGTAAGCTTATCGACTCTACTTTCAAATATCTACTCAGCAGGAAAGGAGAGCATTCAAATTTATACACGCTGTTGAGTATACTTAAAAAGAAAGATGACTGGACATGATTACTGTAATAAATTTTGTACTGTACTTGAAAGCTGTGAAACGTATCATAACGGCGAGGGGCGGGGTAATCTACTTTATTAAAGAGTTTGAATGCATTTTGATTGATACAGAGTTACTTGATCATCAGTGAGTATCACAGTGAAGTACATACATCATTGTTGTGATTTTCAGGAATCAATATTCATCCAAACACGTCATTCACATTTCAGAAGTTGTCGGACTAAGCAAGTTGCGTTATCCTCTGGTGTCTTGTACATGGCGAGTAGATAAGTGCACAAGTCACATACAATTTCACATTGTTCTATTGACTGTAATTAACTTAAAGTTACATAATTACATTATATTTAATACTACATCTACTGCAGAACTAATGAAAGAGTATTTAGAAGAAAGCCAAAGAGTTAATGATTCACGAGTAACAGTGAAACACAAGCCGTAACAAAAAGCCATAACCATTTCTTACGATATAATTTAATCGTGGAAAGAGAAGTTAATACTGTTATTTTGGTTTGTTATTATTATTTACAGAAATTGCTGGAGAGATATAATTTGATATATACCCATCTTCTGTTTACACGTTAATACTATCATCATTTCTGTATGATTGCTTTTTTTGCTAACAAAATTTTATGGCGACCATTTTTCAGCTTTTATCAATAGTTTCAGGAGCTTCTCATAGATGGGTAGGTGAGACTGTATCACGCCTTCTTGCTGCAAATTGAATTTAGACGTGCCGGTGAGAGAGTACTTTAATCACCTAATTCAACTAATGGAAAAGTAAATGTTAGTCGAACATGTTTTCTAACGTTTAAAGCTTTTCTAGGAGAAACTCAATCAGGAAATAATTTTGTCAGCGTCGGGTGATTAAGGATGAATTTAATTATGTGCGCTCTTCTGTGTAAAATTGCGTGCAAAGTTAAACATTACACTATATAGTGATTGTTGCATGTTTAAGATCTTTAAGTCACTGTTCTAATATTTATTAAAGCAAGTGGGAGTTTTCATTATTCTATCGCTTTTGTTTTTCATTTGAAGTAATGATTAGTTTCCCTTACACAACATTGTGAAATTGTATAGAGATACATTGAGAACATCGTATTGCGATATTTCGTCCATTTGATGAAAAATAGCAAGGAGCCTCTCTGGTCTTATACGCATTCCGTCATACAAATTTCAAAAACTGAATGCATTTAAATTGAAGGCTGCGCTAACTATGGTACCAAACACAGTGAATTACGAGGAAGAGATTTGGAAAATAGCTTTAGATAGTGATATTCTTTAAAGGCATCCAAATATTTATTTCAAGTTTTTGCACAAGGCCAAAATTTCGGGAGAGGGATAGCTCGATTAGTTTGACCCCAGTGCTCCACTGGTACTTATTTCATCGATCCCGAACGGATGAAAGGCAAAATCGACACCGGCGGAATTTGAACTCAGAACGTGAATACAGACGAAATGCAGACGAATACAGACGAAATGCCGCAGATTTTCTGTTAAAAATCTGCAC
Organism: Octopus sinensis; assembly: GCF_006345805.1. Lineage (NCBI taxonomy): Eukaryota > Metazoa > Mollusca > Cephalopoda > Octopoda > Octopodidae > Octopus > Octopus sinensis. The sequence continues at coordinate 20,104,160 of NC_043011.1, read as the reverse complement.
TATCTGTTTCAAAAGCTTAATATCTTGCTTCTGGGGTGGGATGGTTTCCTGACCAGTAATATGCCGGAAGAATGCTAATACTATTGAACTGATGATTCCCATGAAGTTGGTTCAAACTGCCAGTAATGATATGGAAATGCATCTAGCTGTGTGCCTCTAGATGCGTAACAATCGTTAATCACTTTTTGTTATCCATTTTGTCGATTTCAAGAACTGAAGAGCACCATGTCGAATATAAGGGCATAATTATTCCTTTCGCCAGCTATTCATTAATTGTATCAAGCAAAACATATTCATATTTTAGCTTAGGCGGAAGTTGATCTTTTCCGATAACAATATGATTCATAGCTTTATGACGCAATACAAGTTGTGACAAACTGCCTTTCTGTATATTTCAGTGTTTCTTCCTCGACAAAAGGCAAGTGACGCTGTAAATATATAAAATTTTATTGAAGTGAAAGGGTGAAGTCATTACCAAGTTTTCAAGCCTGATGGGTTAAACGAAAATAGTTTTACTAATTCACTAAGTATATTTTTGTAACTATAAATTTCCGGTGCAATGGAATTTTTTGCTGTTGAAGAGTATGTACGAGTAATGCTATTTTCATCCTACACTTTTGAATTTCAGGCCACGTTATTCCTTCTAGTAGCAGACTGCAGATGTTCCCAAACTTAATAGAATTAGATCTAATTTATCATTCTTAACTAGCTTCATATGTTTAAGATATCTTTCAAACAGGATAATAATTGTAGCAAAGCCAGTCCAAAATTAACTTCTACCATTGGAATTGATTCGTATTGATGACGTAGTTGATTATAAATAAAAGACGAAAATCTGTTGTGTGAAAATTGTCGTAATTCGTAATTTTAAGGCGCCAGTATCCAATCATAGTTGTATTTGAAAACATCTAAAGATGACGACTAACTAAATTATATCAACTCATTCTTATAAGCAATTAGTACGCATATGAACTCTTGTGAACTTGCCCACCTCTAACCCATTGAATAGAAATTAAACATGGCTATTTAATTGTATAATATCTACTCTTACACTTACGTTAGCTTATTTACTTTTGACAGCGTAAAGGAAGTTTTGGAACAATCTAAGGATATAACTAGGCCATAATTTATGTGATTTACAGGAACAGTAGTCGGAGTAGATGAAGACTATTTTAGCCGTAGGTCAGATATCATTGAAGAAATCTTTGATAAATGGCATTGTGGCCGCCCCTATATTTTTTTTTGTTTTCAGCAAGACTTTATAAGGATCACATAGTCTGACATGTCTTTTATTTTCTAAGACAACACAGTAAGTGAGGATTTGAGTGATATTTGGCTGTTATTTCTGATAAGACGAGTTACGTTCCCTCATGCATCAATTTGTTTTATCAAGTGATATTGACATATAACACAGTTTGTATTACCTCCGTTTCAAGGCTATTGTGATTATCTCCCTATAAAACAGTACTACATCATATATGAAATGTATAAAGTTCCATAACATACAACAGCGCTTCGAATATACAAGTGCGGAAGTATATGTGTGAGGTAAGCCTGCAGTAGAAATATACAGAAATGCTATTATAAATTTATTGCTATTCCAAACTCTGTGGTAGAATGTTGCAGTCACTCAACATTGGTCTTTAGTAGGACCTAAAGTATGTATCCTGAACGTAGCTGCCTAAATTATAACCTTCATATATAAATTAAATTATTACCTTCAACTATAAAGCTGACACTGAACATCATTTATGCTGAATTATTGCCAGTTTTTAGATTCTGTTTGTGAAGAGAAAATTTACAAACGTTGCCATGATTTATTCATCTATAATTTATAATTATTATTTACTACGTTGATTCTGTTATTGTTCATTAGGAAATTAAATTTGGCCGAGTAGATACGTCGAAACTTTTCTACTTTTGCCATTGTTATAAAATACTCATGAAATTTATCAGTCCTAATATAAAGCAAAACATATACTAATGTAAAATCGGATATGTCCAGAACACATCGAGGAAATGTCTCAAGAGGCGGGGAACTATTCGATTGGGAAGAATGTTAAGAAAGAAGCTGATGAATTACGAGGTTATTCTGATCCTGGTCTGGAATTAAGTGCGTGAATGCAGTAAGGACGACTACAAAATTACTAATATACTGTTCTAGAGAGTCATAGATCGCGATGTTTGTAGCAGTAAAAATATATCTGCTTTTAAGCAGGACTACAACATCAGAAACATCAGGCTACAATCTAATATATATATTGCAGTGATATAAATAACAATTACGCATTCATTCAGATTATATTTAATGCAATTTGGGAAATAAATAATCTATTTATCATATGGAAAAAGTATTTACATAAGACAAGTGTAATAGTTTGTGCTAATGAATCATTTCACAAATAAACGATGTCCACAAGAACACAAGATATTTCACTTTGAAGAATATTATTTCACAGAGAGCGCAAGTAGTTCCAGATATATAGAAACACTGTTCATCGAACATTGAACAAACAATACATATGTCTGTGTATATGCGTGCATACACACACAGAAACACACTCACATACACACACATACATGTATATGCATAAATATTTATATCCTCTCTGTCTATCTAGCTAGCTAGTCATATACATATAAATATATTTTATCCTAAGCTGAAGTATAATAGACCTTTGGTATTCCAACTTATTTGTCAGACTTCTCGTCTTCGAATGACTGCAGCATTATTCTTGTTCAGATTATTCTCACAATCACAGGTTCAATGATATATGGAACAATTTATTTATTATAATTGACTGTAATGTCCGAAAGCCCTGTAGCTGTAAAATCCATTAATTATATTAGATTGTTGTACATCATTATCGATCAGTTTCGGTCAGTCCATTTCATTTGTTTCACGGAGATTCTAACATTAGATTCGATAAAGTTTCTCTAATATAAAAACGAAGTAAATGCTTTCTAAAATATGTTTATGTTTATTGAATAATAGTTAATACAAATATGTTCTAAAATTGTTAAGTTAGTGGAAGAATTTTAGATTAATTCTTTTGCTATGTTATTCCTAACATTCCATGTAGAATCTATAACAATTTCCATGGAAACACTAAAACTGTGCATACAATGACAACCCATTTACCATATGTTTGTTTTATTTTTTTTACTTTAGAATACGATAAAAAGGAAATCATCATATTCTTCCATATAATCAGTCATGTGTGTATATAAGAATGCATATATTTGAGAAATGCTCGCTCTTCTCTTCGAGGAAGCAAATCTCCCCTATGTATTTAAAGAGTATAGTAAATTGAATAACATGATGTATTTGCATTTCTCAAGATAACACTGGTCTGCATGATTTTTTTCTATTTGCTGTATGATATTTTTTTCTGAATATATAAGAAAAATAATGAGTCATTGTGTTTTTTATTCTTCTCTATCACATCAGCTTCTCAAGTTATACGGAAACGTTACTTTTCTCTTTTTGTATAACATAAGTAAATGGTAAATTAAAATGCTTAACTTATATTGACTTCAATGTTACATCTAATAGTTTTCTTTATTTTCAGTCTGTGAATATGTCTAGAGGCTGCATCAATTCACCAGATATATTCTGCTCTGTCTGCGGGCAATTCAACCGTTCAGATTCCCGGAGCAACATTACTCCTTTGTTGAAGCGCTGTTGTATAGCTTATTTTGCCAGCAAACTGGGAAACCAGGAGAAGCCGTTTCCACTTCACAAAGATTGCAAGAGTTGCATCGGTATGCTTCAAATGTGGTCAGTTGGAAAACGTAAATGTATGCCCTTTGGAGTACGAATGGTATGGAGGAAGCAGATGAATCACTATGATGACTGCTACTTTTGTATGACTAGTAGCTGGATTCAACAAAAAGACTAAAGATCGTATAATATACACAAATATTCCTTCAGCAATAAGGCCTGTTTCACACTGATATGATATTCCTGTACCTGTGTCACCTGAGACACGGGAAACGTCATCAGAGTCTGATACTAGTGATACTAATGGAAGTAGACTATGAGCCACCAACAAATGACGATCTCAGATTCTTCAACGAAGTTGAGCTCAATGATTTGGTTAGAGACTTCAACCTTCCAAAAGAAAGTGTACATTTACTTGGCTTTAGACTCCTTCTAGCTCCTGAAACAACACACCCCGACCGATACCGTCATCGTGAAGCGGAATTCAATCAGTTCTTTGAGGAAGAGGATTCTTTAGATTTCTGTTCAAATATTCCTGGCCTTATTGAACACATGGTGATGTTGTACAAAGGAGATGAATAGAAGCTATTCATTGATTCGTCTAACAGACGTTTAAAGGCTGTTCTTCTCTACAATGGCAACACAGCTGCATCTGTGCTAATTGACCATAGTGCTCAAATGCCAGAAACTTACGAAAATATGAAGGCAGTAATAACTGCAATCATGTACCACCCTAATTTTCTCACTTGTGGTGATTTAAAAGCTATTGCTCTCCTACTGGGTCTTCAAGGGGGATACACTAAGTATCCCTGTTTTTTTGTGTCTTTGGGATAGTAATGCAGACAGCTAGCTTTATGAACAAAAAGACTGGCCACCAAGAACTAGCTTCTTACTCGGAAATCACAACGTCAAAGCTGTGCCACTAGTTGACCCCTCTGCAAATTCTACTGCAACCACTTCACATCAAATTAGGGCTTATGAAAAATTTTGCGAAGGCCCTGAACAAGAATGGAGTTACTTTCAAGCACCTGGAGTCAAAGTTTCCTCGTATAAGAGAAGGAAGCTAAAAGCAGGAATCTTTATGGCCCTCAGATTCGGGAATTGAGGGACAAGCATTTTGAGGAAGCATTAGCAGGTGTCAAAGCGAATACCTGGATTTCTCTCAAGATAGATTGTTCAAAACTTCTTGAGAAACAGCCGCTCCCCAGAATATGCAAAAATGATCCAAGACCTGACATCAAGTTTCCAACAATTTGGTTCTAGAATGAGTGTGATGATGAATTTTTTTGCACTCGCATCTTGACTATTTTCCCCAAGAATTGTGGGGTCTACAGTGAAGAACAAGGAGAGCGGTTCCATCAAGAGCATGGAAACTCGATACCAGGGTTAATGGAATGTCAGTATGATGGCGGATTATTTCTGGTCATTGAAACATGATGGTCTCGATGTGCAGCACAAACGGAAATCAAAGCGGCCCTCTTTCCTTTAAATCAATATATAGGCTAAGTATTAGGAGCATAATTTTTTTTACGTTCATTTGCTTTGATGTTGATAATTCTGATTCATTTCATGTTGATTTGGAAAACATATGTTCTTAAAACTAACAGAATGTGCTTTTTGTTTGATAATTCTGAGTTCAAATTCCGTCGAGGTCGACTTTGCCTTTCATCCTTTCGGAGTCGGTTAAATAAGTACCAGTTACGCACTGGAGTCGACATATCGTCTTAATCCATTTGTCTGTCCTTGTTTGTCCTCTCTGTGTTTAGCCCGTGTGGGTAGTAAAGAAATAGGTATTTCGCCTGACGCTACGTTCTGAGTTCAAATTCCGCCGAGGTCGACTTTGCCTTTCAGCCTTTCGGAGTCGATTAAACAAGTACCAGTTACGCACTGGGGTCGGTATAATCAACTTAATACCTTTGTTTGTCCTTGTTTGTTCGCTCTGTGTTTAGCCCTTTGTAGGCAGTAAAGAAATAAGAAACGTTAGCACGCCGGGCGAAATGCTTAGAGCTATTTCGTCTGCCGTTACGTTCTGAGTTCAAATTCTGTCATGGTCGACTTTGCCTTTCATCCTTTCGGAGTCGATAAATTAAGTACCAGTTAAGCACTGGGGTTGATATAATCGACTTAATCCGTCTGTCTGTCCTTGTTTGTCTCCTCTGTGTTTAACCCCTTGTGGGTAGTAAAGTAAAGAAATAGGTATTTCGTCTGCCGCTACGCTCTGAGTTCAAATTCCGCCGTTGTCGACTTTGCCTTTCATCCTTCAGGGTCGATTAAGCAAGTAGCAGTTACGCACTGGGGTCGATATAATCGACTTAATCAGTTTGTCTGTCCTTGTTTGTACACTCTGTGTTAAGCCCCTTGTAGGCAGTAAAGAAATAAGAAATTTTACACAAATATATAGCATGCATATGATTGTTTGTTTGCGTGCGTGCGTGCGCAAGCGTTTGTATCTGTGTATGTGTGTGCGTGCGTGTATGCTGTTTGTGTGTGTGTGTGCGTGTGTGTGTGTGTGCGTGTGTGTGTGTGTCTGTTGTTCGCGTGTATTTCTTTGATATGCTTGAGAAAAGTGTAAACGATGTCTGTTGCAATAGTTGTTTGCACAAGGACTGGTTGCAGTCCCTGCGTTTTCACTCTGCTCTTCAGAAATGTACTGACCAAATGGTTAGCTCTTTTAGAAACTGATTAATAAATAAAAATATTGTTATAAAAATGCAGAAATACATACATTTATTCATATGCATACTTATATATGTGGAGGCGCAATGGCCCAGTGATTAGGGCAGCGGACTCGCGGTTTCGATTCCCAGACCGGGCGTTGTGAGTGTTTATTGAGCGAAAAGGCCTAAAAGCTCCACGAGGCTCCGGCAGGGGATGGTGGTGATCCCTGCTGTACTCTTTCACCACAACTTTCTCGCACTCTTACTTCCTGTTTCTGTTGTACCTGTATTTCAAGGGGCCGGCCTTGTCACTCTCTGTGTCACGCTGAATATCCCCGAGAACTACGTTAAGGGTGCACGTGTCTGTGGAGTGCTCAGCCACTTACACGTTAATTTCACGAGCAGGCTGTTCCGTTGATTCGGATCAACCGGAACCCTCATCGTCGTAACCGACGGAGTGCTTCCACTTCCACTTATATATACATTTATATGAGCACACGCACACACACCTTCACACAAAAACAGAAATACACGAACATAAATATGGAAGGTTTTTAATTCCTCGTTATCGATTTGCCTCATTCTCGCTCCTTCTCCTCTATCTTTCTTTTTCTCCCCCTTATATATGTGCATGTGAGTGTGTGTCTGTGCGTGTGTGTAATTATATACATCTATCTATCTATCTATCTATCTATCTATCTATCTATCTATCTATCTATCTATCTATTTATCTATCTATATGTATATATATATATATATATATATATATATATATATATATATATATATATATACTGTTATATTTCGGAATGGTCATTTTGCCAGTTCAGCCAATAAATTTAACAATATAACAATATCTGTTTCAAAACACGACTTCACATAAAAAATCTTGCACAACAAATATTTAAACGTATATATATATATATATATATATATATATATATATATATATATATTATATATATATATATATATATATATATGTATATATATAAATTTAAATTAAATTAGAGATAAAACCACTATTAGGCAAATCAAACAGTGAAAAACATAAACCAAAACTTAAAAATAAAAATAATTAATATAATTTACAAAATATATAAAATATGCTTAAAATATAAATTATTTAAATTTAAAATTATTAATTTATATTTATATTTATAATTATAATTCATTTTATGCATACATATAACCAAATATATATATCTAATAAGTAAATTGAAAGATAGAATGGATAACTCCAGATCAGCTTCAGTCAAGCAGAATTCTAATTAAAGGCATTTCACTCTTTAATCCATGGGGTTTGCTTGAGACGTAAATATGTTATTCCTACTTAAGTGTTGCCAGCATTTTCAAGAACAACGAAAGTGGGACCAAAACAATTTTGAACTTAAGAAATATACAATAATGACATTGTACTAATAATAACTAATACTAATAATAGTTGAAATTGTAAATGTTGTCGCTACAGTCCTAAGTTAGACTAATGCTTGTGATATATTTACTAAAGTTATTTTTACTTCTACATTCTTACAGAATTTAACCGAATATTTCATTAATACAAAAAATTCACAACATATACAAATATATTGTTATCTTCGGTTTCTATGTATTTCAGCGAAAGAGTGAAAGTATTTTTTCCCCAGCAAAAGTGAATTGAATATTCTCTCCGTTAGTTGAAATATATAAAATATAAAAACTAACAGTATATTAATTCAACCAAACATGTGTGTTTCATTTCTTCATTTAGAATTCATTACGCTAAGAAATTGTCCGCAGTATCCTGATGTGCCAAAAATTGAAAACACAAATGAGACTCTTTTGTAAACACCTAAGCTGTTTTGGGCCCATCGTATTATTCAGTCTGTTTTTATTATCTTCTTTGTCGTAGTGAAGACTGTTATTGCAATAGGTAAAATTGTTTCAGGAGAGAAAAAAAAACATCCCATAATTCGGCAACATGACTGCCAGCAAGCTTCGTGATTGTCAATAGTTTTCAAGACCATATATCATTTGCTATCTGTACAGGAGGACATGAATCCTTTGATAACTGTTTCTAATTAACGTTGCCTCATACTGAAAAGTCCTCCACTATAGAATTAGGTTTCCAATTTAGGTTTTAATGTTTTTGGCTGGCAAGTTCGAAATTAACTGTTTAGAAAAATTAGGTATGATATTTTGTCAAATGTTTGAATTTTTCTGTTATAGTCAATTTGTTTCCAAATATGTAATCGTTGACGTTTTTAGTAATCCTCTTAGTTTATACAACATGTAAATCTTTAAAATGTTTTAAAACTTCATAACTAAAGGGAAAAATCATCGTCGCATCGTTTATTTAATTTGTTTTCAAACTAGACAAAATATTGAATGTATTTAGGCAAATATCACTTTTTATCATTTCTGCAACATCTAATTTGTATATCCCCATTACATTCTGTAAGAAACTCAAATGAATTTTAAAAACTTTAGATATCGTTGTTGAATCTTTTTCAATTGAATGAGGTTTACATAATTGCTTACAGCAATGTGTTAGTATGCTTAAGAATTAAGAATCTAATGCTTTCCAGGAATGCATGAAAGATAAAATAGCATTAAGTTTTCCTTCTAGAATATCTTTTAACTAATGTTATTTTCCCTTATAAGGCTATTTCAACATTTTTGTTACACATCCTTCAATAATGCAGCTTCGACAAAATTACATATATAAAAGCATACAGAATCATCTTACACTTTACAATCAGATGGCAATTATATTTAACTAGAATCGTTTGTAAAGATGGTAGGGGTTCTTATCCGACTGATTTGTCGAATTAATTCGATATTATTTTAAAAGATGTGTTGAAATAAAATTTTATCAAGAAATAAGGAAGAAAGTTAACAGCATTACTCGACAGTAGTGATTCCCATCGAACCGTTACAAGTTCTAACTTCATGTTTCTGGTAGAGATACTCTTATATTGGCTTTTGTTGCAGTTGTCTAGCACGAGTACAGCACGGATTGATCTAACCTACGATTAAATTATATTCCATGTTTGGTCAACTCGCCATTTTAGGGCTATCCTGTAATAATTTGAATGAATTTAGCCTCTATTTTTAGAAAGTCGAGTGACCATGTTTGAGCCCCCTCGGTGGTTCGTAATATCATTATTGGTGCACTATTTATTAATTATGGCTGCCTACGCCCTTAACATGACACTTGTTTCTTTTCAGATATAAAACATAATACGGATGTCCTGAAATTGGTGCTAGTAAAGACTGCTAATCGAAGAGTCTATTGACGAAATACGGCAATAAATATATATATATATATATTGAGCAAAACGGACGCTACCCTGTATCTTACAAATCTTTTAAAAATGCCTTTCCTTTGTATTCATTTTAAAAACGGATAACTGCTGAAATTCCTAGAGACTATTTCGTTGACTTCTGCAGCAATATATTACGCTATTTCTAAGAAATAGCATAATGTTTTGGGCCCATCGTATCATTCGGTCTGTTTTTATTATCTTCTTTGTGTCATAGTGAAGACTGTTATTGCAATAAAAAAACATCCTATAATTCGGCGATATGACTGCCAACAAGCTTCGTTGCCCAACGCGAACGCTCTTTGCAACACGAAGAAAGTAACTGTTGCATCAGTGGCTTGACATTGTAAATAATATCATTAACTGATATAGCAGTTTCAAAATTTACATTTCGACATATGTCACTTTATATATGAAGTCAATTACTATCTAATACTCGACTATAATGGAAGAGCAGGTGTATCGCCCACTAAAAAGAAAGCTGTAATTGCTTGCTATGTATTTATGAGAACAGAATGATGAAATGAAACAGGATCTGCTGGGATACCGTACAGCAACGAACATATATAGAAGATATTAAATAGTAAATACAAACACACTCACACGCACCTCCCCTCACACACAGATACATGCCCCCTCCACAGAAACATACATCATAGCGCATCGAAAATATACACCGTATTACATTAATCTAGACATTTATGTGTACCCCATAGCAACATCACAGTAATAACAATTTCTTACATAGACTCAAACTACAAATTTGCGATGAGGTTTCAATCGACTATATCACTACAGAACTGAGGCAGTAGTAGTTTAAGTGGAAGGTAACATCGGAGGGATTTTGAATTCGGTTCGGAGTGCAGCGCTGCTAATACTCAATCATTATGTCTGATATTCTGAAGATTCCCTCAATCTGTCTTTATTATCCTGATGTTAATAATATCTTAAACTAGAACAAGGTTAGAGATTTTCGGGGAGTCGCTTAATACGGTATATACAAAGACTGTAATATACAAGACTGTAATATACAGATAAATACTTTCAATAAATACAGTTTTTCATATAGAGTTTGTCTGGCAAATAATATATGTTACTTATACAAGAATTGGGAAGATTGGTTGCCTCAGCCTGGTTAGACAAGATCTATGAAAAGAATCGCTGAACAAATAACGGAAGCAATGCATGCGCATTCGTCACTACCTTTTAATGTTTCACAGATTCGTTTCAGTCGATTCCAATATGAAATTGGCCCCACTGCCCGTAATCTATTCCTGATTATAATTCACACGGAAATCTGTTGAGAAGCAAACCTCCAAGAAACTAAACTGAAAGATTGCCCCAGTGTTTAACCGACGTTGGCTGGCATGGACATCCCTCTCACACCAAGACTTCTGTCTGCACTACGTATCAATATTGATTGTGTATAACACAAACTTCTATTTTGTGTAGACTACTACCTGAAATTGTGAATAACCAGCAAGTAACCAACAGGAAATTACCTTAACTTTGAAGAATCGTTATTTCGATGCTATTGACGAAAGGAGCTCTTAAAAAGCACTTCCAAAACTTCTGATGCTATGTGAAAAGTTGACCAGGATTTACCTTCATGAAGAGGTGTTGTAAGGTTTTCCAGTGTGATAAACTATTTTATTTACCCCATCAACTAACAATTGTTTCTTTTGTGCAGCAATGATGCTGAGTAGAAGGTTGGTAGAATATTTAAGGTTTGATGTGGCTGCGCCAATGCTAACGTTATTACTCTTGGTTTTTGTTTTAGCTGTGCTTACTGTTTTTTCTTTTTAGTTGTTTTTTTTTCGGTGGCTTTTGTTGTTGCACTTATAGAAAATGTTATGCCTCTTGTTCTTATTTTTCTGTTGTAGTTGATGTGTTTGCGACTTTTCCTGTGGTTGGAGTCGTCAGTTTAGTTATATTACGTAATGTTTTTGGTGTTGTTCTTATTGCTGAGGTAATTGTAGTGATGTTTTGTGCTCTCGTAAAAGATTCCTACATTCATGTTGCGTTTTCTTGTTTTCTTTCATTTTCATCATCATGCGAACCTATCTTCAACACTTGGAGCAAAAAGAAAGATCTACGTGCTTGCCGAATCTTCAGGTGATATTAATAGCAACGCTCCAAGAATTATCCTTGGCCACTATTGTGAAAGGGATAGTTGAACTTACCTCATAATATTCCTGTCGACATTGAATTGTCGTGTATATTATTTTACCATGATCCCGTTTTAAAGAACATGATGAAAGTTTAATGTTTTTATGGCTGATGCTAATACTGGCGATGGTAATATTTTTGTTAGTGTTGTTATGGCTGTTTCCAGTTCTTTTATAGACTGTTAATCTTAGAGTAGCAGTGATGCTATGGTGCTAGAGATATGGCTTCCAGCAGTGGCGTTGTCATCTGTTGACGACGTTAAACTTTCACTATAACATTTTTTTGGGCTCCATGTCACCGTCGTCAACTTCAGCATGAGTGGAGATAGTATCGCGTATGGTAGTGTTTGTGGTGTTGGTGGTTGGCTTGGATCTGTTTGTCTTACTGACGAATGCTAAGGTAATATCGCCGCCGCTATGAAATAATGTTGATATCGGCGTGTGAGTAGGGAAGCCATATGATATGGTCCGAATTGTATTAATGAAAAGTTTGTTACAATAGTTCCCTTCTGTTACTTATTGTTTCGTCTCGTTTCACGTTCTCATCAAATCATATAAAACTGCATGGCCAAGTTAAATTAAATATTTAGCTTAAATAAATTGAGAGACAAAACAGATCCCTAAAATGGGACTTAAAACAACGATTTAACTAGTGAGTTATTTAACAGTTTTGCAATAAGCCAGGACACTGACATAACAAGAAAAAAGATAAAAAGTCGGTAATGAGTACAAGAACCCCACTGAAAGATGTGCGATGTGAAATCGTGACTCAGATTGCTAGTTTAGAATAAAAACAGTTGAAGTATGACACAAATGCTGCATTGACGGAGTGTAATTTTTGCAAAGAATTATTTTGAATGGAAAATGCTTAGACTATACATTGAGAAGATTAGAAACGAAATCCTTGAAGATGATGGAGTGAAGTTCTTAAGGCATTTTCCTATAGAAACTGAAAGAAGAATAGAACACAACAAACCGGTATTATAATCTTTGATAGAAATAAGAAATATTGTATTGAGATCGACGTGGCATACCACTTGATTCTGGAGTAAATGAAAAAAGTAGTGTACTTGAACTACGAAAATTCTCAAATGCTGGACCAAATAAGTTAACAAGGTTAAGATCCTGCCAATTATCATTACGGCTTGGGAACAGTGACAATGTATTTGAGAGAATACACTGGAATGCTAGATTTTAATCTGTTTTAGGGTGAAGACCAAAAACCTTAATACGAGGTTACGAAAGAATCATTTGAAATACAACTACCCATGGTAAGAACAAATATGATGAGTAGAAGAAAGAAAATATATACATATAGCAAAGACACAAAATAATTCTAATCCTAAACTGCGAATTCTGGTTCCAGAGAAAGCATATGTAAATCTGGAAAAACAGCAATACCGCATTGCAACAAAATAACGATGATGATGATGATGATGATAATAATAATAATCTTTTCTACTAAAGGCACATAGCCTGACATTTGAGGAGAGGGGACTAGTCGATTACATCGACCCCAGTGTTTCACTGAAACTTAATTTATGAAGCTGAAAGGATAAAAGACAAAGTCGACCTAACTCGAATTTGAATTCAAAACGTAGCGACTGGCGAAATACCTATTTCTTTACTGCCCACAGGGGGCTAAACACAGAGGGGACAAACAAGGACAGACAAACGGATTAAGTCGATTACACCGACCCCAGTGCGTAACTGGTACTTATTTAATCGACCCCGAAAGGATGAAAGACAAAGTCGACCTTGACGGAATTTGAACTCAGAACGTAGCAGCAGACGAAATACCTATTTCTTTACTACTCACAAGGGGCTAAACACAGAATGGAGAAACAAGGACAGACAAACGGATTAAG
>NC_043011.1:20080438-20085438 GCF_006345805.1 Octopus sinensis | reverse complement strand
GCATTTATCACAATAAATGTCTATATGTATACATAAATACATACATGTGCGGAGATTTCGTGCCAGTGTAGTAATTTTTTTGTTTATCATTGCCAGGTGACAGCTGAAACGTTAGAAGCTTGCTTGTAAAAAATATCCATTTAATGATTCGATACGAAAGACTCAAAACATCAAGACAAATTTAAAGTTAGATATGTAGTGATGCAATCATGTATCAGGTAATGGAGATGAAATAAATAATCTAAAAGGTAATACAATAAAAAGTAATGGGAAGGATAAAATAGATGGCAAAGGAGTGTGATTTGGGAAAATAGACGGACAGAGGAAGCAAAATACAACGACAAAATAAATTGTATAGAAAAAGAAGAGAAGAAAAAGAGAAAGACGTGGAAAAATACGTGTAGGTAGGAATAAATGAATAATTTGGTGGAGGGGAGGAAATGGATTAGACGCAAAAAGAAAAGAAAATAGATTATGAAATGCAAACAGAAGCACGATGAAAGAATGCTTGGATTAGGATTGTCTGAGAATTTCGGTATATTTTAAATGACTTACATTCGTGGACATGCTAAAATTATGTGGATACGTTTGACCTCTTTGAGTTATGGTAGGCGAAACAATAAATATAAACGTTGACTACTTATGAGTTCTGCTCTTTGACGGGTCTTGTTTTTTGTTCCGCAAGATGTCCAACAATCCCCCTCTTCACCAGGCAAGCTTGGTGGGGTTGTCAGTCCCGTGTTTATTGTTGTGCAGTTCAAGATGTTTGACATTTGCTTGTGTTGAGATCTGAAAGTTCTGTGTGTGAATTAGGCTGTGCTAATGATGATGGTGTCTGTGATAATGGTGGTAGTGGTGTTGATGGGGACGATGTTCTTGTTGACGGTAATGGTGTGGCTGCTGTTGAGGGAGGTATTTGAAAATCACTTTTCGATGGTGTCTCTCCACAACTTCTGGTTACCTGCCAGTTTTTTGTGATAACATCGGTGCTGCTTTACTTCGTTTTCCTTTGATCTACAAACATTTTGCCATTAGGAACTTCCTGCTCCTTCTCACAGCAGGACATGTCTAATTCTAAGAAATAAATATTGCGGGGCATTCTGTGTTTTTTCTGTTGATAAAGTTCTTGTTGTTTTAGGGAATTCTATCAGTTCTACTAAGATAGAGACGCGAGTAAAATTCATAATAGAGAAACGAAAATAAAACTTTGAAAACAGCAACGCCGCCATAACTTACGTGGAAGCTATGTGCGTACTTTCAAGGTAGATGATCAGGGAAAGACTTAAAAGTAAACGTAAGATCGTAATACTTCATGTAAATTAAAGTATATGTAACAAATAATCCAAAATCCTTGTCCGATACCGGATCGATCCCAAAATCTAATCAGTGCGTACCAGTAACAAAGCCAAACATCTCTGAAAGTTTCATACAAATCTATCCAGCGGTTCCTGAGATATATTGTTAACGGATAAACAAACACGACTGAAAACAATACCTCCGCCTTTGCAAAGGCAGAGGTAATAATAATAATAATAATAATTATAATGATAATAATAATAATAATAAAAATAATAATAATAATAATAAAGATGATGATGATGATGATAATAATAATAATAATAATAATAATAATAATAATAATAATAATAATAATGATAATAATGATGATAATAACAATAATAATAATAATAATAATAATGATGATGATGATGATAATGATGATGGTGATGATGATGATGATGATAATAGTAAAAATAAAAATAATAATAATAATAATAATAATTCCACAGTTATACTATTGCTATTTTAATGTGTCATTGCATTCACAATGTGCCTATCTATCTATCTATCTATCTATCTATCTATCTATCTATCTATCTATCTATCTATCTTTCTATGTGTGTGTGTGTGTCTGTCTATCTATCTATCCATCTATCTATCAATGTATCTCTCTATCTGTCTGTTTGTCTGTCTTTCTGTTTGTCTGTCTGTTTATCTTTCTTTCTTGCTTTTTTCTTTCTTTCTTTCCTTCTTTCTTTATTTCTCTCTATCTATTTATTTATCAGTCTGTCTGTCTCTCTGTCTGTCTGTCTATCTATATATCTGGGTCACTCTTTTTCTTTCCATCGAATTAAAATGTGCTTACGGATGAATTGAAATAATACTAAAACACATCGCTTGCTTTTCCGACTTCTAAAAACAAAAACAAAAAAAACTTAATCCGTATTTTATATATTGCATCATTCAAACACTACCATCAATTGGTATCTCTTGAGTGTTGATTTTAGATTTAATTATCGCTGGAGGGATTATTTTCCTATTACTGCTTGCATAATCTCTGTAAGAGAATGTTTCCACTTCATTTTATTCATTAACTTATTTATATTAAGCATGCAGATCGTTCCCTTGAGGTGTTTTCCTTTATCCCTATTGCTGACATTCATTTCCTCTATTTCTCTCTTTGTTATGAAGTCCCTGGTTAGTTTAATATAATTTTATGTCTGTAAATATCAGTGATTTGAATGGTTGGCTACAGACAGAAAATAGTTGGTGGGATAGGCGCATAAGATAGCTTTTAAGGGATGGCTATTGACACCAAATGCATACGGCAGATATGCGGATACACATTTTTAACTACGGTTTTGTTTTTTTAATATGTATATGACTGGAGCTTCAATGACAATGTGAAGAGTAATATCTTCACATAGAAAATATTGCGTAGGCGTGGCTGTATAATAATAAGCTTGGTTCCCACCAAATAATTCTAGGTGCAGTCCCTCTGTCCAGAACTTTGGGCAGGTATATTCTACTATAGCCTCGGGCCGACCGAAACTATTTTAGTGGATTTTGTAGACAGGCAATGAAAAGAACCCTGTCGTATGTATGTATGTATGTATGTATGTATGTATGTATGTATGTATGTATGTATGTATGTGTCAACAATAAAGATAATACAGGTTACTACGAAGCGGCACAGCATTACGTTTAACACTATATATATATATATATATATATATATATATATCATTTCTTGACATTTCGGTCAGCATTCATCACTCCACTCTCACCACCTCCATCCACTACAAACACACAGACTCACACTCATATTTCTGCTACTACTCCTCCCATCTTAAACATACCAAGCTTTCCATCCCCTATTCCCAATTCCTCCGTCTACGCAGGCTATGTATGAAGACCATGACTTTGAGACTCACTCTCAACTCATGGCTCTCCACTTCATCCTACGTGGATATCCCCTTACCACTATCCACATTTACCTTCCCGGAGCACGTTCCGTTGACCATGCATCTGCACTCTCCCCCTGCACTCGACCCACCGTTTCCCATCTCCCGATTCCCCACGCCTACCTCCCCACCACCCTACCTCTCGAATGCACCAATCTCCAAGCCCTCCGTCGACTACAGTCCGACACCTCCACTACGCACATCCTCCTCTCCTTCAAACGAGCCCAGAACCTACGAAACCGCTTGTTCCACAGCCTCTTCCCTAACCCAATCTCCCAACCCGGCTCGTTCCCCTGCTCCCACCCACGCTGTGGCACTTGCCCTTGCCACTCCAACACCAACCGCCTCACCGACACCCATCATCGACCCTATCATATCACCGACTCTTTCACCTGTACTTCTATCAATGTCATCTAGTGCACCTCTTGCTCACTCTGCCCTTCTCTATACATAGAGCAAACGGGACGCCGCTTGACTGACTGGTTCGCGGAACACCTCCGAAATATCCGACTCGGCAATGACACCCCGGTCTCGCGCCATTCCCGCTCTACTGGTCACTCTTTGACAAACCTGTCGTGTTCTGATTGTCTTTGCACAGGTGCCATCCGGACTTCCGTTTGCGCCGTGAACAGGGATTAACTTTCTCTCTTCGCTCCTTTGTGCCACTTGGGCTCAACTCTCTTCTCCTCTTCGTCTACTCTCCTCCCCTCTCCTCTCTCCCTCTCACACCTACTTCCTCCCCATCACCTCTCCTCTCTTGTACCGACTGCTACATCTTCTCTTCACGCACATACATGCTCTCTTATACACACGCACGCGCACCTTCCTTTTGGGATCACCACTACTTTATTATCTCCCCTTCTTCCTAGCTGTCCTGTCTGACGCATCTGTTGAGCATTCGCCATGATAGATCTCTAGCCACTACACATTCTTTATTTTCTCTCCTTTCAATGTTCCTTTATGTGGAAGAGCGTTGTCTCGAAACGTTAAAGACTTTTTCACTTCCCGAGGGTTAAACTAGTACATCCGTTTGTTGCCTACACCACTTGTCTTGGTCTTTTGTGATTTTTGTGAATTTTCCCTTTATATATATATATATTATATATATATATATATATAATATATATATATATATATATATATATTAAGATGTACTTGCATAGCAAGTGACCTGATCTGAGATCGTGTGCTGAAACGAAAACAATTGCAGCGTGGAAAATGTTTATAAGCCATTTAAGAAACACACAAAAACAGATTCACTTCAACATTTAAATTTAATTTGTCAAAATATTTTCGTCGCTTTGAGACAGCGACCTGTTCACTGACAAAGCCTCGTGCTGCAAGAATGTTGAACTGAATCTAATGGCTTATAAACACATTCGACGATTTTAATTATATATATATGTATATATATATACAGATTTACATAGACACACACATGTTTAAAATGAACCGATAAGTAACCCTACTATAATGTTGTGTGTGTTTGTTTCTGTGTTGGTCCCCCCACCACTTGCCAACCGGTGTTGGTGGGTTTACTTTCCCATAACCTACATTTCTGTAAAAGAATAAATACCAGGTTTAAAAAAATAAAAATTAGTACTGGTGTCGCTTCATTCGACTAAAAATTCTTCTCAGCGGAATCCTACCATGGCCACAGCCTGCTAACTGAAACAAGTAAAGGATAAAGATGCATGTTTGCACGTGAATATTTCTTTACTATTCACATAGAAGGATTTCATACACATATATCGT
>NC_043011.1:20025438-20075438 GCF_006345805.1 Octopus sinensis | reverse complement strand
CAAAATTCATACACACAAAATAAAACAAATTGTAACATAAACGTCTCTCCAAAAGCCATCCACTGCTCAATGACTCAAGAATAAATTAAAATTTGAAAATAGTTTCAAAACTAGAATTGGGGCTCATTACGGGCCCTCGATGGACTACGTTCAAACGGGGATCAGCTGTCGTCAACTCCTGCTCTATGACACCCGTTTACCCGTTGAAAATATCAGTCACATCAATAAAATCACATTCTATCATCTTGACAAAATGTGAGGGTACATGAAATCTTTTACTCTTAGATACATTATAATTGTGGTTATAGATTTGCTTTCTCATATCTGACTACACGCTAAACAACAACAACAAAAACAACAACAGCAGCATCAACAACAACAACAACATCAGCAGCAACAACAACAGCGTTTCATCTTGCTTCAAGATAGCCTTGAACTATCACAGCAATAAACTAAATTCTTATGTAATTATCGTGAAGCTTAAAGAGTGAATAGATAGCTAAGTCTCATACCAAAGTTGAAAACTTCAACATGATCTTTGCCATTGGAACTTGCTGTTTACTTGGAAATATATTGAAGTTTCTGTTCCGTAGAAGTAAGTTGAAAGCAAACACAGGCTTTAAGTGTGTTGAATGTAACAAATTAAATAAGTTATTAACACTTCAAAGATTTCAAGAAGAGTATTAAAATCATAGCAGACAGATTTCTTTTCACATTTTCAAGCTAAGCATATCACTAAAATTCAATTTAGAGGGAGTGGGGTTAATACTACCTGTTCTAACAAAAATTTAAGGCAATATGTATGAATAGACGAACACACACATACAAAGCCACATACATACATACATACATACATACGTACACACACACATACACACACACATATATATATGCATGTTTATATACGAAGATACTTTATTGCATAGTTAAGTTGTAAAATATAGTCGTAAATTGAAAAGAGCAGAAATATTTGGTGAGCTGTAATTGTAAATCAATTAATGAAATCTGCATTCTGGCGATTTATAAGGATGATAAGCATTTCGTAATATAAAAACTAGCTGTATATAATCATCAGGAATGAGGATGGACGAGAAAGTACATGGAGACATTATTCTAAAACAAAAATCTGTGAATGTCATTCGCAACTGTGTAAGCTATAATACATTATTTGTGGTTGAATGGTTTGATTTATGCTAGTATTACAAAGTGCCTGCGAAGAATAGCTAATGGATGAAGATATTTATAAATTCACACGCGCACATAATTTATCTCTCTCTCTGTCTCTCTCTATCTCACTTTCTGTCTGTCTGTTTGTCTGATTGTTTCCTGGAATGCGGGTATGATGGAGCTATGCCTTGTGTTTTATTCGTGCAAGTCTACACTGGTACTATTTATTTCCCTCTCCTTTAAACCTGGTACATTTTCCATTTTCCATCGGTCTCTTTGCCGAAGTGCCGAGTTATGGAGAGAGTGAAGCCACCAACACCGGTTGTCAAGCGGTGGTAGAGGATAAGTAAAAAGGCACATACTTGTATATACATATATATATATATAAGCACTTCCCACAGACATATAGATACAGGTATTTATTTAACAAGCACAACTTAAGAGACTCCTTTATCTGTGCTCCTAACATAAATAAGTATTTTAATAAACACCCACAAAACAAGTGGGGAGGCAGGTTGCTTTGGCAGGATATACAATAACTGTCCAGTAGGAGCCCGATACGAGGCCGAAGGTGTCATCTGTGAAGGTATGGTGACACCTAGACCAGCCATTAGCAGAAATGATGGCACCGGAAGTGATGACAGTAGCAGATTAACCAGCTCTAACGCCATTGACCCCAGTACAATCGCTGCAGCTAGAAATGATGATCAGTCCAGGACCAGCAACATAGTAGAAGTAAACGACAACCCTATTACCACCACCACCACAGAAGATGACCGAACCATTATTATCGACACTGATGGAGTGACCGGCCACGCACCGTAAGTTACCATCAGCCGTACCCATACTAAAAGCAGCAACAATACGACAACCATATGACCAGAGACGATAAGCATGGCGATAACAACCACAGAGACGGCAGACGTACCAGCACCGGCGGATCATTGTGCCATAACGAAACATCAATACTGGTGATACCAACAACATCCCAAGACTCGGTGCCTACCAGAGATACACCAGGAGTACGAATATACCCACTCCCAGGCTCATAAATATACCGTATCAGCCAGTACATCTTTCAAACGACGGTTTCCCAACCACCAGTCATCCTTCCGAGTCTTAGAAAGAGGTTTTGTCCCTGACCAGTCATGTGTGGCACCTGGAAGATCAAAGGATCCCATATAATATCAGGCGGAAGATCATAGAACATCCAGGCCCATATATTAATGGGAGCGTCCGATACAAATCTGTATCGCAGGGAGTAACAAACTTTTGAAGTACTATGCTAAGCTTCGGGTGTTAAATAATCATGAAGAAGTCTACACAAGATCTGTTCATTTCAAGCACCACCTTCTGGAATATTGGATCTCCCCGTTTGCGGATTACGCTGCTATGAGAACGAAAAGGTATTTTTTTATTGTTGCTGCTAGTAATCCACTGGTCCAGGGGAGATAAACCGTCCTCAATAACGTTTTTATAGCTCAGGCGTTTACTCACGTCCGCGTGGTGAAAAGTTAAATTTGTTTTTGTATAGTGTCTAATGAGCTCTCCACATGGCTGTAGCTTTCGGGGATACGAAATTATTGGTCACTCTATAACCGGAATTTAACTTTTGGTTTTAATGCTCACTGCTCTATTCTGTGGAGTTTGCTTTTTTGTTATATGTTGTATATATATATATATATATATATATATATATATATATAATATATATATATATATATATATATATATATATTCATAAATATATATAGATATATGTATGTGTATAGCCGACATGATTGATCGCTAGCTCCAAAAGCTTTTTTATTCTCTCTGATTATTTCCTCGAGTTCCTTTCTGTTGAAGAGCGTAGGCTCAAAACGTGAAAGATTTTCTCACCTTTCTGAGCGTTAAATAATACACCTGTTTGTTGTCTTCGCCTTTTGTGCTTCTGTAAATTTCAACTATATATATATATATATATATATATATATATACACACACACACAATAATGATTCATATATAAAGAAAGAATATCACGGTTGTTACATATTGTTATATATTGTTATATATTCGGCATGTTCCTGTGCCGAACTTAAAAAAAAATAATGTACATATGCCATAGAGAGTTATCTGAAGTTATTCTTTTAGTGGATAGTTTTTGTAATAGGTTAATGGAAAAGGCTAAAGTGAAAAGCAATAATGTTAAAGTTGAATACTTAAAAATACCTCATGTTAGTAATTTCATTGATGATGTTAATTTAGGTAATGTAATTAGAAAAAATAAAACAATAAACCTTTTGCCGGAAAATGTTAGACGTATAAATGTCAAGATTTGTTATAAGCTTGGTAAGAAGATATGTAATACTTTATTTAATTATAATAAGATCCTATCAAAAAATCGGTCTTGGAAGTTTGAAAGTAATTTACTTAGAAGTTTGTAAATGTGATAATTCGGAATTTTGTTATAAAGAACTAGAACATGTCTATAGAGGATATTTAGATATTATTTAAAATAAGGAACTAAGGGAGATTATGAGTAAAGGAACAAAATAAACAGAACAAGGTAAAATTAGTAAATACAATTTAAAGAAAGTTATATCAAAAATCATTAATGAATTTATAGTTAAATTAAGTCTCACATATAATGTCAAATTCTAGGAATTCAGTAGCTTGATTAGCAATTAGCAAATTAACTTATATGGTAGTTAGACATTTGAAAAATATGATAAGCGAATAGGGAAATATTCAGTTTTGAATAAACCACTAGTTAAAGAATATATAGATGAATTACATTAAAGAATATGTAATATTACAAGCAGATAAAGCAGCTGGGAATTTTGTAGTAGTTTGTAAGAAAATATTATATGATGGTTGTATGTAAACAGTTAGGAGTGGATAAGGAATGTAAGTTTATAAGTAATAATACATACAAAGTTATATCAGAAAACGTTAATGAGTTAGTTAATAGACTTATACTCACGGTAGAAATATTGAATGGTTTAGAAGTGGAAGAAAAGGATAAAAATATCCCTAGGCTTTTTTTTATTCCTAAACTACATACAGTTCCTTTTAAAAGTAGATTCATAGCAAGAGCTAGTAACTGTACAATTAAGCAGCTATCTATATTGGTTAATGATGCTTTAAAAGTTGTAAATACATATTTAAAAAAAAATTGGGATAAAAGTTATAACAGTTCAGGAATTAATTATTTTGGAGTATTAGATAATCTAAGAGTATTTTTGTGTTTGATATTTAGACATTATATACAAATTTAAGTCTTAAAGGTGTGGAAGATGGTATTATTTTTAATAAAGGATATAAATGTATATCTTTAAAGAATGATAAAGGTTTCTTGTCGAATTGTTGTTATAAGTGATGCACTAATATAAGTATAAGAAAGATGAAAGAAATGGTTAGTTGTATTATTAATAATTCGTTTGTTATTTTTGCGGGCAGGGTGTTTGAGCATATGGGGAATTCCAATGGGTAGCAATTGTAGCCCTCTGTTGGCAGACATTTATCTTTCTTCGTGCAAGTTTGTTTCCCTTAAAGACCTATGTGCGAGGAAAGAGATTGGTTTACTGAAACAACTTAATGGATGCTGCAGTTACATAGGTGAAGAAGCTTTATTCAGAAAAATCTACCCACCAGAAATGGTAAACAATATAAAGAATATTAATTATTTAGATGATTTTGGTTTCTAAGTGGCTTCAATGACATGGTTAAGTTGTAGAATTCCTTCTTTCATTGATTATGATGTTTTTGCAGGACAAAGCGAGCAACCAGTGACTAGTTTCAGTGTCATTGCTCGTCATCAGTCTGGAGTAGAATGGCCTTCTAGCTGTCGATGCCTATCCGCCTTTGGAAACATATATTTCAAGTGAAATACATTCACCGATTTTTGAAAATAGAAACAATACATTTCTAAATCTCTCAGATTTATGCAGTAGCAGCAGGATAAAATGACAGTATGTTGTCAACTTAATGTTGTCAACATTCTTCCCATTAAAGAGAAGAATGCTACTGTTATTTAGCCCTTGGAAACACTGGGTGGAGGTGCTTGTCTCAACTTTGAAAACATAAGGACACAGGAAATGTATTATTTCTATTTTCAAAAATATTACTCTCTTTCATTTTCTACAATGCTCTTCCATCTATCCGGCAGACTTGCATGGCTCCTCTTCCAAATCTCACTTGCCTCTGACGAAAAATACACCTCTATTACTCTTCTGACCTCATCTACAGAATTCCTTTTTTCCGTTCAAATAATTTTGAAAACTGCAGAATAAATGATAATCAGATGGGGCAATGGCCGGCGTATATGGTGGGTGGGGTATCGTTTCCCATTCAAACTGCTCTAGCCTTTGGAATGTCATCCTCACTGCATATGGCCGAGCATTATCCCGAGGGAGGTACATCTTTCAACTTGAAACGTCTCCTAGCACTGGCTCGAACGACTGGTTGAATGATCAAATCCAAACATCTCTGCTAGTTTCTCAACAGTTATGATGGATTTTTGTTCCTCTAGGGTTTGTAAGATGCCCTAGTCAAGCATATATAGATTTTCTAGGCTGTAGTTTCCAGCTCGGAATTTCTGGAACCACCATTGTCAGTGGCATATGCTTATTTCTGATCCCCACGTACTGTATAAACATTCCTCACCTTTTTCCATTGCGTTGTTGCCTTTATTGAACTCATAAAGCAAAACATGCCAAATATGCTCCTTTGTCACTGCCATTATAGCTTTGAAACCGTAACTGTTAAAATTGAACTGCAATCTTTAAAACTTGCACTAAGAATAGGGCCAAGATAAAATTACTTCTTGCTTTTGATGCAGCCAGTTTATCCCGTCCCTCACATAACTTTTACTTCATGCAATTGAAAAATCCGCATTATTTATGGGATATCGCAATAGATTCATAAATATCTATGTTCCTATTTATGTGCATTCATATGAAACATATTCATTAATTCAATATCATTCATGCTATTATACTCTTGTTTTTAATTTCATTAAACACAATTTCCTTATCGGATTTCTTGCAATATATGATTCCCTCAATCAGCTCTTTTTCTACTGAATATTAAGATACGCACCTTTCCTATGATTTTGATAGCAATACACGTTTGCATAAATTATTAATTTCTATTTCTTAGCGTATATTCCCGAATCTCTTTATATGTTATACCTCAATTACACACAGAATTTTGAATAGTATTTCCTTATGTGTTTTAGCGCGCGCGACTTCACTTTTTCCCTAATACGAAACATTAATTCAACTGTAATCTATATTTCTGAATTTCCATTACAGTTTAGCCTTAATATCTAACGTCAGTTCCCTAATGATAAATACCAATAATATATATATGATTTAACATATTCACCCCTTGTTACCTATGCTTAATATTTATGCTTGCATTTCTCAAATTTCAAATTGAAAATTCGTGTATTAATATTTTAGATTCCTCTGCACCGTTTCCATATTACGATATTTGAATTTTTTTTGTTTCTCCTTAACCTCAGAAAATTTCTAACATTGAAATATTTCTGAAATGATTTCCATCTTTCCTTGGTTTTACCAAGCCTATAGAATATACAAATTCACCATGTACAAGGCAAATATTTTCTCCCCATGATTACAATATATAGCCTATTATCACCAGTATATAAAGTCATGTGGAGTTAGCATGGGTTTCCAATCTTTAATAGTTAGTAAAACTACTCAACGATTCTGAAGCTCAAAATAGTTTCCGCCTTTAAAAAGACGGGGATAGCGCAAAGTAGAAAGCCCAGCAGTTATATTTGATGCTACACATGTTAGTAGAAGTTAAAAGAAGGAAAACACGAAAAGAACGGCAACAACAATTGACTCCAATGGCTGATGTCCCAACCAAGTTGTCATGAAAATTTCGGCACTGGAATAAAAGTTCATTGTTTCTCAGTCCCTAACGCTCTCAGAAAGCTGGGGAATTCCTGTTTCCGGCTTTAGTGAGCTGTGAGACATAGGTAGAAATAGAGGAGGAGCTGGATGGTTTACAGCTCATACATCTGTGAATATTATCTAACCCAGATCCTTAAATGATCGGAGAGTTAGTTTCATCCTCGATTTTAGGCGTGCATAAGTGCCAGTGTGCCAACTCCTCACACAAGAACATAAGTTCATCGTCTTCTGAAAAGGGGAACGTAATGACAGCGAAGAAGAGTAAAAGACTACTGGAAACTGGAGGTGACAAATACAGAAAAGAAAACAGATTCAGCCCTAATTCAAAAAGCAAGAAATGCAGCAAAGGTGATGACGATTAAATACAATTAACGATTGTTTGAAAGATGAACCAACTGTTGTCTCATTAACAAATTTCTTATTTCTCGCATTTCTTTTTATTTCTTCCAAAGTTACTGGTAGTTCACGCAAAATGTTCCACATCACTCTTTGTTTCTGTTTCCGGGTTTAGCACAGCTATTACGTTGTCCTTCGGAATTAGCCTAGACAGAGCATCGGCATGCCCCATCTCTTCTGAAGGAAGATATTCCATTCTATAATCGTAATTTAATAAAATGGTATCTCATCGCTGCTTTCTGTTTGCCGTATTTGTCGGGATACCTTTCTTGGACTTGTATATCGTTATTAGATATCTATAATCCGTTTGTAACCCATAACGTCTGTCGTGCATGAACCTGTGAAATTTTTACATGCCAAATATAATAGCCAACGCCTTTTTTTCAATCTGGCTAGAGCTGTTAGCCGCCGGCAATAATGTCCCTGATATGTGAACTATAGCCTTTCTTCTGCCATCGTTATCTTTTTGTACGAACACAGCTCCTATCCTATATTCGCTGTCATCTGTAGCTAGTATTATCTGTAACGTTGGGTCAAAATGCGTAAGATACAAGTCTGAAGTTAACACATCTGTTAACTCGTTAAATGCTTTCTGTCATTTCTCTTTGTCTTTGTTTCTGCCTCTGTTCTTAGGCTTGCTAATATGGTGTCCTCCAGCGGTTAGTTGTTTCTCGGAATTAGCCTAGACAGACCATCGACAAACAAGAAAAGTAATGTGGAACATCGTGCGTGAACTACCAGTAACTTTGGAAGAAATGAAAAGAAATGTGAGAAATGACAAACCCATTTGGCATCTTTTAAAATAATTCATTAAGTGGTGCCCTTACCTTATGTATATTTGGTAAATACACTTGGTAATAATTTACTAAGTCTTGCAATACTTGTAGCCTTGCCACGTTCTTCGGGGGCGGCATGTTTCGTATTGCCGTCCGCCTTCATGGGTTCGGTCTACCTCCATTTATGCCGATTAGTTGACATACGAATTTTATTTATTCCATAAAATTTGGCATTTTTCTTCTGTCAGTTTTAGTCCATATTCTCTTATTCTCTCGAACACTGTCCTTATGTTTTCGACATGTTGCACCCGAGACTCTTTATCAGAATGCCATCTAGGCAATCACTTATATCGCATCCATTATTTGTTGGAATATGTGGGTGCCACTTTTACTCCAAACGGCAGTCTTTTGAACTTGTATAATCCACCCTGCGTGTTGGTTGCTAGTAGATGTGTGCAATCTTCTAACTGAATTTCAAAGTACGACTCTGAGATATCTAACTTTGAAAATTTTTCTCTCCTTTTAGCTTAGCAAATACTTCTTCTGGGCTTGGAATTTGATAATTGTGTGTCAGTAAACAGTCTTTTAACCTGGTTGAGAAGCCTGCGCACACTCTTTGCTTATTCTTATTTTTTTACGTACATCACCGGCGCTACCCAGTCTGCATGTTCAATCTTTCCAATTATATTCAGGCTTTCCAGCCTTTCTAGTTTTTTATTGACCTGGTTTACCGCCGCAAACGACACGTTCTGTTTGGGCTTGAAAACAAGTGTTGAATTTTCTTTGCTAGCAATCCGTGCTTTTGTTTTTGTGCAACAGCCTAAACGTTCCGAAATTCTTTCGGGAATGTTTCTTTCATCTCTTGTTTCATCGTTCGTTTGACTGCACCATTTACGTTATTGCACAAAACGCTTATGGGTGTGTCCCATAAATTAAAGTTCTCCATACATTCGGTGCCAAATAAATTCATGGAGTTTTTCGATACATAAACATTCGCTTATTTGGTTCTGATTTGAACATTTTATTAAAAACGCGTTCATTCGTGAAATATTATTTTCTTCCCGTAACACCGTGCGCTATTTTGTTTGAAATATATAATTTTGGTTTACCCATTTGTTCCCATGTTTTCTCATTTATGATTGTGATATCACACCCTGCGTCTAATTACATTCAGACACTATTCTTTTCAATTCTCACATTCACAATTTTTCTGTTTGTTGTAGTCACAACATTTCCTGTTGACAAACTATTAATTTTTTCTTGTTTGTTCCATTTTCCTATCATCTAGTTTTGCAGTGCGATTTTATATGTCCTATTTACCCGCAGCGAAAGCACTTTGCTTTTTTATACGGACTACCTTTTTACTGGTGCATCTCACCACATGCCATACACGGTTCAACATCTCCATATTTTTTTCTGTTTGTCCTGCAACACTATTTGTCTTCGGACTTTTTTTTTTGCACTGGTCGTAAGTTGAATTTCTTCCGTTGAATTTCTTCCGTTCTATTTTCTTTCGGATTTCTGCATCCCTTCTATCTGTCAATTCTAGTGCAAAAGTCAAACACTTGAAATAATGTGGAGTAAGCATATCTTGCCTAAATCTTTCCACTTGTTTGTTGACTCTGCCACATTTCCATCTAGTATTAAACAGTGAAGTGAAATTTATGTCAGACACTTTTTTGTGGCAGTATGAAGTTACTATACATCTCATGTTTTGCTGTCGCTAGTTTTCTTAAATTTAAATGTGTTTTCATATCGTCCGTCCAATCTTGACATTTTTTTCCAAATTTGTTTTTTAAATATCTGAAAGTAAGCCCCGAAAGTTACTCCTTCTTCGGGCTTATATTTGCATTCGCTTGTGGAATTTGCTACATGGTCAGGTGAAAATATATTCTCCGAATTGGTTATCAACTTCATTAGGTATAAGGTTTGCTGCTACAATTCTTGTTGCTCTTCTTGTTGTTTCTTGATTTGTTGTTGTTGTTGCTGTTTTTGCAACTCAACTATCCCAGCTAATAATTCTTTCATATTTTATGATTTTTTTTTTTTGTCGAGGTATTAAATTTTCTACATGGATTAGTTTAAACTCTCCGTGTGAATTACTTTTTTTTTCACCACACGTAAAGTTGTTTTTCCTCGTCGCCTCTGTTGTAAAGCAGTCTTTTACCACTACAGTATCTGTGTTTTGGCTAGGATTGTCACTCTGATAGATATTGTTATATTCCGAAGAATGGTTCTATCTGCAACTGCACAACCCGCAGTCATACAGTGTTATTATCCCCAAAAGTTTAGATCGATATAACGTCTACTGAATATCAGTATTACTCTATCAGAACAGACACGACTATCAATGCAGTCTACAAGTACTCTTGACTTTCTGACCTTCGACTGGCTACTTGTCTGTTTATAATGGCTGTTTACTACCACAGTTTACCAGGAGGGATGTACAGTTTCATTATACAACAGAAAAATAACAAAGAGAAAAGGAAAGTAGTAAAGAAAAGAAAGAAAAGTAAGAGAATAAAGGTAGAACGACGGGAGGAATAAATATAAATATCATAAGATTCTGAATTCGCTTAAACCAAATTTATTCGCGGCTGAATTATTTTGGTTATTCACAAGTGGCTGAGATGGACGAGCTTGTATATAAGTGTGAACATTTGTAAATGCACTGTGGATCCGTTGTGTTTGTATGGTATTTATAGATGTTTATAATTATGTACTTTCGGTTATGTCATACTGAAGACGTTAAAGTTATATTACATTACTAAACCAGAAATCGATCTATGGCTGAACTTTTTCAAAGAATCTTCTTTGTTCATTCCGTCGCTTCCAGCCCGTGTCTGTGTGATAAATGAAATAGTTTTAGAGCCATTAGCGTATTCTAGCATGTGGCATTACTTGGTAGTTGCCCTTATTATAATTTATTTTGGACCTCGTGCCTAAAAAAAGGTTATTCTACATCAATACAGAATTAAACCACTGTCCTCGTATGCTTAAGAATTTGTTGAGTAGTATAGATAAACACATTTCCTCATTGTCATCGGTTGAGGCAGCATTTAAGGATGCCTCCGGAGTGAAAATGATCTACTGTGCAGTACTGTATTCTCTGAGAAGATAACCTACATCGCTAGTGGGAGCGAATCTACAAGTAGTCATTGTTAAAATAATAGAAAGGTTTTGTGGCATAATCAAATATTCATCATTAGTGTTAGAACTTATATGGGCAGGAGATTTTAAAATTTAGTTTCTGAGCATTTATCATAAATATTACAGAATCTTCAAAAGATGATCGTTAAATGTCAGCTATTCATGTTGGAAGAACTTCGTACCTTTAGTTAACCATCATAACAACGCCATTTTCAACCAGCATAACCTGACTAGAGAACGAATTTGCTGAAGAACGTCTATGCAATTTTAAAGACTTGGATGCCATCTTTTAGACGGTAAATGCCTAATTAAAGGCGTTGTATATAGAGCTAAGGTATAGATTGCCAGCACCTCTACATATGAAACTTATACTGCTGCAACAAAAAATATCTTCAAAATGAAACTTCACTCACAGAGAAATTAGGCAACGACCAAAGTTAAGCGAGTATGGCAATTAAAAGAAAACCGCTCTGTCCCATTGAAGGGACATTGGTCTATTTTTGAGAATGCTAACACTTACAGGCATACATCGTACCCAAATTCTATATGTCCGTTGCGTTTGAGCAAGAACGTACTTTAGAGTATTCTAAAAAAAATATGTATTAAATCACAAGATGGAGCTCCCAAATTTCTGAAACACTTATCTAGGTTCCTTCTGTGTTGCTAGAATATTTCTTATGGATAATCAATTTAAGCTTCGTCAAACATAATCGACCTTTCAAAATTATATATAATTTGGTTTTTGTTGACATTTAACACTGTGTTTCGCCCACATTTTCTTTTATGGATATGCAACTAATAAATGGATGCCTAGAGAAACTTGCGTTATGTCAAGAGGAGAAATTGGAAGATTGCTTATCTCCCAATTACTCCGCCTGACGAAGGAAGCCGTTATTACGTAATGTTATTATTCATCCATCAACTGGTTCCACATTTATGAAGTTTTGCACATACCATCTGCCCATTTTGAACGTTGCAACTATGACATAATTCCAATCTCTCAGAAACAAAGTATCTATAATTCATTTTTTACTTTAACTGTATTCGTGCTTTGTTTTTTACTCTTTTAATTTACATGTTATTTATACTCTTTCACATATTTCGCCCACAATTTTTCTATTATCTAGCATTCACCATTTCGAACCATCATATACACCAAAACATTTCTTTTTATATATGTAGCATTGTCATTTCACCACTTTTACCTTATCACTTTTATTTACGCTTTTATTTACGCCTCGACTCTTTATTTCCTTACTTTTCTTTTTTCTCTTCTATTTTCCTTCACTATTTTGTTCCGTTTTTTCCTCCTTTTATGAAGAGTGCACTTTTATTTGTTCACTTTTCTTAATCTCAACTATCGCCTTTAAATCTTTAATTTTAATTTTAATTTCAATTCATCCTTCCTCGTTTGGCTTATTTATTATATATTCATTTTAATCATATGCAAAGTTTACTTCTTGACGTAGTCTATTATATTTCATACACCTCCTCACCTGTTTTCACGAAAAGTGTTTGGATTCAGCTATTGATTATATTTATCTCCCCGCTACTGTCAACTGACACTGGTAGCCACTTAGCCATTTTACCTAATTAAATTTAAATGATTAAACATTACCTAGTATGTGCAAAACATTATATATACAAACAAATTTTTAAAAAATTATTATTCAGTATCATCTCAAATGTCTGACTAAAGGACATGTGAAACAGTTTGTGCAATTCTTTTGTCTTCAATAAAATAGTACATATCTATATATCTATATATGTCTCTCTCTCTCTATCTTTATATATATATATATATATATATATATATATATATATATTATATATATATATATATATATATATATATATATATGTTCAACAGATCAAATAGATTAGCAATTGGAACCTAAAGGCAAAATTAATAGCGGTCACAAAAGTGACAATGGGTACAGACTAGCACCTCTTTTGCTAAAAGTAAGAGTTAAAACAACTCAAAAGCCACAGGAGCACTGAATTTAATGACTGACAAAGGGAGGTAATCCCCTGCGTACATAGATGGATCACGATTTCGGATTTTGATATAGACCTTCTTAAACCTCATCAGCGACTCTTAACGCCTACGGTTAATCTCAACTACCTCTGTCAGTCGTATAAGAAAAAACGTTGAAAACGTGTTAATTTTCAAAACGTTAAAATAGTAGACAACAAATTAAAAAAATTGTGGCTTATTGGCAATTAGGACCTAAAGGCAAACTTTATAGAGGTTCTAATTACTAATAAGCCACCCTTTTTAATTTGTTCTTTACACTTACTGTTTTGAAAAGCAGCACATATTTTCAGCGGTTTTTCTTATAAGCCTAACAGAGATAGTTGAGTTTAACTCAATGCGTCAAGATTCGCTGATGAGGATTAAGATGGTCTACATCAAAATCCGAAATCGCGATTCAGCTAAGTACGCTGGGGATTTACTTCCCTTTGTCAGTCATTAAGTTCAGTGCTTTTCTGACTTTTGAGTTGTTTTAACTGTTACTTTTAGCAAAAGGGGTTCTAGTCAGTACACACTGTCATTTTCGTGAGTTCTATTAATTTTGCCTGTAGGTTCTAATTTCTAGTACGCCACTGTTTATAATTTGTTATTTACACTTTTACCATGTTTTCAAAGGTTTTTGTTATAATACTGACAGAGGTAAATGAGTTCAACGGTAGGCGTTCAAAGTTGCGGATGAGGATTAAGATAGTCTACATCAAAATCAAAATCACGATCCGACAAGGTACGCTGGGGACTTACCTCCCTTTGTTAGACAACAGTTTCAGTGTTTTTGTGGTATTTGAGCTATTTTAACTCATATTTGAAGGAAAAGAGGTACTATTATGTACTCTCTCTCTCTCTCTCTCTCTCTCTCTCTCTCTCTCCTCTCTCTCTCTCTCTCTCTCTCTCTATATATATATATATATATATATATGTATATCTACACAAACACACACACATATATATATATATACACACATATATATACAACTTATAAAATAAGGGCAAAAGAAAAATTTTAATGCCAAATATGCCAAAAAAAATTATACGTCTCGGCATGTTTCGAGACGCATACATTATAATGGTTATTGACGATTTTGTCTTTTTTTCGGCATATTTGGCATTAGAATTTTTCTTTTGCCCTTATTTTATTAGCTGTTTATAAATTTAACCTTTAAAGGTATTTTCTGATATGCTGGCCATTGATAACATTTTTTTTCGAAAAAAATGTTTATCCTACATTAGTTATATATATATATATATATATATATATATATATATATATATATATTATATATATATATATAATATATATATATATATATATATACATATATATATATATATATATATATACATATATATATATATATATATATATATATATATATATATATATATATATATTTACATATATATAGACATATATGAACGTATGTATAGATATTGATATATATATATATACCTACATAAGTACGTATATCTGCCCATGTATATGTATATATATATATATTCATACATATATACAGACATATACAAATATGCATATATACATATTATATATATATATATATAATATATAATATATATACACGTATATACATATTTACATACACACATAAAGTTGTTAATATACTTCTATATTTTTGGGCCGTTAAATTTTCATCCTATTTTGGTGTCGTATGCCATGACTTGGTAATTTGAAACGTTTTTGAACACATACATCGCGACGCCAAACTAGAGCTGTTTCTTGGAGACAGGAAGAGAGTTTGAGATTGAGAGACATAAGGAAAGAGAGAGAGAGAGAGACAGACAGACAAAAAGAAAGAAACAGAAAGGCAATATAAACAAAGAAAGATACACGCAAATACAGATATAGGGGAAGAATCGATCTTAATAGTTGACTGATTTCATTGATCTCGAAAGCATATTTGTCAAATCTATTTCGGAAGCATTTGAACTTAGGATATGGAGAGGTGAGACGAATATCACACACAC
The DNA here is from genome assembly GCF_006345805.1 of Octopus sinensis. NCBI lineage: Eukaryota > Metazoa > Mollusca > Cephalopoda > Octopoda > Octopodidae > Octopus > Octopus sinensis. Next base: position 20,060,006 of record NC_043011.1, on the reverse strand, counting down.
GTGCGCACACACACACATGCCTATATGTATAGATTCAAATATATATGTATATATATATATATATATATAATATATATATATATATATATATAAATGCATATGTATGTATAGATATACATACATACATACATATATATATATATATAATATATATATATATATATATACATATATATACATATATATATAAATATACACACATATATATGTTTATGTATATAGACAGATATATGTACATGTAATATATATATATATATATATATATATATATATACATGTATATATGTATTTATATAATATATACCTCATTTTGTGTGTGTGTGCATATATATACATATATATATATATATATATATATATATATATATTTATATGCATGTGTGTACATATAGGAGTGTTAGTGTGCACGTATGAGTGTTTGTATATATATATATATATATATATGAGTATGTGTGTTTGTATGTATACATACGTACTTGTACATAGATCCATACATGTGCATATAAATACATACATACATACGCGCATACACATATATAATTTTCCGGGGAAATCTATTAACCAAGCGATCTTTGCAAGAGACTTTTACGTACACTAACCGAATTATACAAGTTTCCTTCGACGAAATGAAATGACATATTGACAAAGACAAAACACAAAAGCATAAGAATAATAAAAAAAAACAAAATCAAACGAAATCAAATAGTAAAAAAATGTAATACAAAAAAACCTAATGGTCGCAGATCAACAAAATAGAAAAGGAAAATGATGGAAAATAAACATATAAAAATAACAAGTAAATAAACAATAATTACTTTTCGGACTTCATTAGGTAAGTTGTAAAATGACTTTGGCGAAGACATGGCTAAAGTGTAGTAAAGAGTAATGTAATTTTAAACAGACAGTTATGTCGGTGACCTCAAGATATTGAAAAGAAAACGGCAACTGCATCATATTGTATTATTATGTCGCCATTAAGTGTGTCGCTGAGACATATTGTCAATAGGCATTTACCAGGCAGAGACAGATAAATAGTGATGTTTACACGAGCGCAAAGTCCTATCCGCAGACACATAAAAATCGCACATATATTTTCTGCATCTCACTCACGTATACACACCAGCAAATGTATTATCAGTTATATTTATAAGCACGTATCTGTCTGTGTATGCATGTACGCTCTCACTTTCTCTTTATCTACCTCCCTCACGCCCTCACTCACTCTCTGTCTGTCTGTCTGTCTGTCTCTCTCTCTATACATATACATAGATACACACACATATATACATATGTACATATATACATATGTACATATATATATATATATATATCTATCTATCTATCTATCTATACATATGTATATATGCATACATATATAATATATATATATTATTATATATATATATATATATATATATATATATATAATATATATATATATATATATATATATATATGCATTTATATATACACATAGGCGTAGGCGTGGCTGTGTGGTAAAGTAGCTTGCTTACCAGCCACACGTTTCCGGGTTCAGTCCCACTGCGTGACACCTTTGAAAAGGTTCTTCTACTATAGCTCAGGCCAACCAAAGCCTTGTGAGTGGATTTGGTAGACGAAATATATATGTATATATATATATATATATATATATATATATATATATATATATATAATATATATATATATATATATATATATATATATATATATATATATATATATATATATTTACTTTATTTACTTTATATTAAAATTTTTATGTATTGATTAAGTCTTTCCTTGTTTGATTTGCAAAATAGTGGTTCTGTCTCTAATAATATTATATAATATTTTACTATAAAATTGGATTCAATCCTAAATCTGATTTTTCCCTGTAAATTTGGATTTTTCCCTAATATTTATTATTATATATATATATAGGAAGTCTTCAGAAATATGTTGGCTGATCAGCTAATCGAAAGCAAAATTTTTATTCAACGAAAGAAAAGCATCTTTAAGAATACCTATTAAAATTTTTATAGAATTTGGTACACATATTCTTACATATACGTAAAAAATGCTATTTAGTATAACCGCCATCAGTGTCAATTACTGCCGTGATAGCTTCAAAAACGATGAAATGCGTTGAACCGATCATCTTTATTCATGTTGCCCAAAATATCTTTCAAAAGCTGTTATCAACCTGTCCTTGGAATTGTGGGCTTGCTTGTCCAGGAGGTTTCACTAAGAGGCCAAGCGTTTAAGAATAACATGATCATGAGAATGTTCGATCATCCACACTTGAGTCAAGCACACTGTTTGAGAGAAAGAGAGAGAGAGAGTGAGAGCAGTGACTGTCCTGCTGGAATAAGTATCACTTCCCCCAAGCGACTCTCTCACTCCAGGGCTTGACAAATGTAGGTTGCTGCCTTAAATTTTGCCTGACCGTCGAGGAAGTTTCTATTTTTTTTTTAGCCTGAGAATACACATTCCTGCCAGGGGCATGGAGACCTTTTTCTAATCATAAGCATGAAGGACATGTCGGTATTTAAGTAGGCTACAATCTCAGAAGTACCTTGGTTGGGTTGGAGACAAAAGCATAGAGAACATGTATTTTCCCCTGTCTACGTTAGATTCGAAGCTTCGATGTTGGGGCTGAAAAATGAGAGGATATTTTGTTAAGTGCTTGGACGACTGATGGTATTTGAAAGTTTTGTTCTGAAATAGATTTCACACCATATATATGTATATATATATATATATATTATATATATATATATATATATATATATATATATATGTATTATATGTATGTGTGTATAAATATATATATATACACAAATAAATGTATACATGTATATTATATATATATATATATACATATATATATATATAATATATATATATATATATATATATATATAATATATATATATATATATATGTATGTATGTATATATATATATATATACATATATATGTGTGTGAGTGTGTGTGACAATATGCTCATATGTGTATCAGCGAGTGGAGTGTGGCCATTTGACTTATTGTATTTTTGTGCATAGAAATTTTGTAACGTCTGTAGACGAAATATAATAGCTTTTGACACTAAGCAATTTAAAAGCTCTAGACTAGTAGGCAACTCCACAGTAAACTCTCTTTATAAATTATGTAACTTTGATTTTGTTTCTCTAAACGAATTATATACATATGTCCATATTCCAAATGTGTCTCCCAAAGACAAATCATCTATAAATGCATATCTTGGCCACTGTCTCCGTTGTTCAAGGTGTAGGATTTATTTCATTATCTACAGAGTCAGTATTTGTTACATTGCTGCTAACTCATTTTTAATGGAAACCATCTCATCTGCTATTCATACAACTTTTGTAATTACCGCATGTCCAACCAGGGCGAAAGTACTAAACAATTTCAGAATTTTATTAATTTTTTGGGTAGTTTTAGAGTAAAAAAATATAAAGTTGTTATATCGGACCATAACTTTCTGCACAGCTTTGGCACGGTGATGGAACAGAAGTTGCTTCCACATGGAAATATAAATTGTAACATTGTTAAATATTATAGGAAACTTAACATCACCTCCTCTGCATTAGTTCGACCTATATTCACATCATACTGCAAACGATACTGAACATTAATGGAAAGCATTCTTAAATCTATTGCATCCTAACTAAAAATATACTCACGTACAAATTGTTAAAATCTTTATGAAGAACAATGCTAAAATTGTATCTATGACAGGTTGTTAAGAACCATGTATGAAACTAAAGAAATCAAAGCTATTGCGCACAAATTGTGAATTTTCAAGAGGCCCTCTGTGTATTAATAATTCAAGAATGTTGTTGATAAAATAAATTGCTGGAATTGTTTGTTAATTGATAGTATATATATGTTATCTTAAGGCGGCGAGCTGGCAGAATCGGCGGTATTTCGTCTGCCGCTACGTTCTGAGTTCAAATTCCGTTGGGGTCGACTTTGCCTTTCATCCTTTCGGGATCATTAAATTAAGGACCAGTTACGCACCAGGGTCTATATAACCGGTTTAATCCGTTCGTCTGTCCTTGCTTGTCCTCTCTGTGTTTAGCCCCTTGTGGGTAGTAAAGAAATAGGTATTTCGTGTGCCGCTACGTTCTGAGTTCAAATTCCGCCGAGGTCGACTTGCCTTTCATCCTTTCGGGGTCGATTAAATAAGTACCAGTTACGCACTGGGGTCGATATAATCGACTTAATCCGTTTGTCTGTCCTTGTTTGTCCCCTCTGTATTTAGCCCCTTATGGGTAGTAAAGAAATAGGTATTTCGTCTGCCGCTACGTTCTGAGTTCAAATTACGCCGAGGTCGACTTATTTAATCGACCCCGAAAAAAATGAGAGGCAAAGTCGACCTCGGAAGAATTTGAACTCATAACGTAACGACAGACGAAATACCGCTAAGCATTTCGCCCGGCACGCTAACGTTCCTGCCAGCTCGCCGCCTTTATGATCATACCACCGGTTTCTCAAGTACTGTGCATTTAAAACTGCATTATGCAAATGTTTCCTCCGATGATGTAAAGTATAGCTTGAAATAAATTTGAGACCTGTATCAAACAGGTCAAATGACTGTATGAAAACTCACGCTACCTGTTTCTTTTTATTATTACCTCCGCCTGAGCGAAGGCGGAGGTATTGTTTTCAGTCATATTTCCTCGTTTGTTTTGCCCGTGGACAATATATCTCACGAACCGCTTGATGGATTCGGATGAAACTTTCAGAGATAATTGGCTTCGTGACTGGCATGAACTGATTACATTTTGGGATCCGGTGCCGGACAAGGATTCTGAATTATTTGTTATACTTTACCTAACATGAAGTATTACGCTCTCTGATTATCTCCCTTGTAAGTACGCTCATAGTTTCCACGTAATATATGGTGGCGTTACTGTCTCCAAAGTTTTATTTTCTTTTTTCATTATATTAATTTTACTTGTGTGACAATCTTAGTAGAAACTGATGAATAAAGAAATCAAACTATATAAACAAATGGCAGCCAAACCGTTCAGAAATTAAATAACACTAACATATTCAGTTACAATCAGAAATTTAATTTATCCTCGACAATTTTTAGTTTCACCAATTTTGAATATATCACTCCTGTTTAAAATCTCTTATCTATCTGACAATTGCATTTCTAGCTCTGCCTTCAAGGAAGCTTTACTTCTTGGACTCAACTCACGTTTTTGTGCGAAACGATGTTGTTAAACCTCCTTTAGCCGCACAGTACGCAGGTCCTTTCAGTTTTCTTTAACGCATGGAGAAACTTTTCACTACGGACCTTAATGGTCGTAAAGACACTATATCAGTGGATAGACTAAAAAAAAACCTTCATAGAAGAAACTGCCCCTGTTCACACTGCAGACGACACACACACAGCATTACAAACACGGCTCGCACACCCACCTTCACATTCCATGACTACCATTGGGATCGATCAGGTACCGTACCGGTTAAGGATTCTGGATTATGTTTCCGGTTTTTACTTAATTTTTGAGAGTGGTCGGGTTCATTTTTAGTATTCTCGTTTGTGAGAACAGTCGTGTTTATTTCAGATATTCTCATTTTAAAAATCATTTCCTGCTAACCGTTGAGAGGACGTTGGTGCTGCCTTGGCGGATGTTTGCGCTCTCTGAGTGCTCTTGTATATATTGCTGTTGTTTATGTTAGTGGTTAGTCCCAGCTCTGTCCTTAGTGAATGCTCAGATCCTCTATCTTCTCTTAAGCGTAATTATTTATCCAGATACAACAGAACCTATCATATGTTCGCCTTTTTCTCCAAGACGGAGTGCATCAAAACTTGTGTAACTACTTTTTCTGGCAAACGAAATGATCACGTGGAGGCTCCAGAAATATCCATCAGTATTTATTCTGTAGGTGCAGTTAAATAATGCAGTGTATGATCTTTCAGTAAATGGATAAAACTGGAAATGAAAAACTGTATTTAGCTTTGGGATTTCATTTAGTTTGGCAATGTTGATGAATCACATATTGCAATATTAATACTTGATGTTATTATGGCAAGACAGACGTTGAGGGAATTTGTGGATTCATTTTGAACATTATTTAGATTACTATACAATACCGTGTTATAAATCAAATACTCGTGCGTACAGATATACTCAAACATGTTGAAGTGTATACTGGTGGAATAGGCTTATAACTTTCGCTATTTCTTATTCTAATATTCAGTGGAGATGTATGACACTAAAAGAAAAACGAAAGCGTATGCACAATGATGTGTGCATATATAAATATGTACTTATTCACATATACATATTCACATATCGGAATCTATCGTTAACCTTCTTCAAAATGACTGATATTCTAAATTTCAGTCGGTATAACTAACGTATCTACAAGACTCACTATAGTGACGGAGTGTTTCCTATATTAAGAATGATACGTGAACTCCCCTATTGTATATTGTATGTATTGAGTTCTTATTACTCTCGTTTGTTAGAAACACACACTGATATATATTTTGGGGTGTGCGAGTGTGTTTCGTTTTGAATGATTTTACATGTTTGATTGGATAAGGCGTATGCGAATATTATATATTTTATCAATGTCACTACCGTATAAACTTTTGCGTTAAATATTATACACTAGCTTAAAAGCCGCTCTCCGTACGGGCTTTGAAGATAGCTCCTGCGGAGTGCTATTTGGGCCTGCGAGCCAAAACTAAAGGGAGAGATAATAATAAAGCATTTATTGGTATCTTACCATCTCAGATTTATATCACGAGTATCACGGAGAATTTGGTATCAGTGTGACATTTGGGGATTACTATTAAGCAGCAGGATAAACAATATGCTTGGTTTTGCCATTTCATGTGAATATGAAGCGATTGTTGCCATTTCTATCTCCGGAATAATGAACATAGTGCTGAAGATAGGAAAAGTGCTGCTACATGAGATGAAGTCCAACAATTCAAATTTAAGTCAGTATGACTAACGCATCTACAAGACTCACTATAGTGACGGAGTGTTTCCTATATTAAAAATGTAAGTGAACACCCCTATTGTATATTGTATGTATTGAGTACTTATGATATATATATATGTATACATCTCTCTCTCTCTCTATATATATATATATATATACTCAAAATAAGCAAGAAGAAAAACTCCGGTAACTTGGTACGATCGTTTGGCACTACATCAATTTATTAAATGTTGTAAGTATTACAACACTTTTAAAATGCTGAGCACTCATCAGCCATTAACAGAGGTTTTCCATTAATACATAATTTTCATATCATGTGTTAACATTATAGACAAATATGTGGATTTAAATTTTAAGAACATTTGAGGTAGTGGACTGACTAAAATTCATTTGTTCCGAACCACTGTAAGATTCTGAGAGGAAAGGACAAATGAAAGGAGACAACAAAGATTTTCTATTTTTAGAAATGGGGTGACAGAGATGTCAGAGTTCCATATAAATAAATTTATGTAGAGAAAAGAATTGTCACACTACAACGCCAATTACTACTATTTGGTGAACAGATTTGGCGTTAGGAGAACTAGGTCAATGTCAAGTAGTCACAATGACACTCACAGAGAATGCAGAGACCTTATAAAACCAATGCACACCAACACAACAATCAGCCTATAGGTTTCGAGTACTTTGACACGTTGGATTAAAGGAAAAAATATAAATCTAAAATTTATTCAATTTAGAGAAAAGTCTATCACTTATTATGAGTAGGCATAATACTTATTAGCTGGGGGAAAAAGTCTTATTAATCAAGCGAGTATATTAGGGGTCAAAATATGTACTAGGAAAAATGGAAGAGGAGAAATCAAAGAGGAAAGGTATTCGTAGGTTTAGTAGAAGGTAATTTAATAATATGAAGAGAGGTGATTTAGAAGAGTAAATTATTCAGATTTCATAGATAGTGAGTTGTTATTAATGAATTAAAATATAGGATTTGTTGGAAATAATATTTACTAGCCGCGGATAAAGGTTAATTAGTTAGGTAAAAATATCTTATGTTAATTATATATTACGAAATGGAAGTGAGATAATCAAGGTGAACCGAATAGTTTCCTTAGGGACATAGGATTTATACTGACTAAAAAATATATACATATATATATACATATATACATATTATATATATATATATATATATATATATATATATATATATATATATATATATATATAGTATATATATATATATATGTATGTATATATGTATACATATATATATATATGTAAATTATTATAGATGTATATCTGTATATCTATATCTATATCTATCTATCTATCTATCTATCTATCTATCTATCTATCTATCTATCTATCTATCTATCTATCTATCAATCTAAAATGAAAACAGAGAAATAGGTATTATTTTAGAGTTTCGTTTAAAATATTAATGTGGAGTATGAACATTAACACCAAAGCCAGACAAAAAGCATCAATCAGATTTGTTACCTAATGTATTCATGCGATTGTTGGCTATGAAGGTGCATTTAAAAGTTAATCATGAAGTCGATGTCTGTTGTAGGTGTTTTTTAAGTCAGATCTGATCAAGAAGATGAACGATGTAAGCATTACGGCTATCATTGTCCCGTCGTATTTTCGACAGTACACTGAGGACCACATTATCCAATGTGTCTTTCATTTTTTAAAGAAAGTAAGGTGTAGTTTGGTGGGTTTTTTGCTGTTTTTCTCTTAGACTTCATTGTTGATTAGAAACCAGGTTAGGTTTGACTGAGTAAAGCTATTATCAAAATAGTTCCAAACTGACCACTGACTATCACTCACTAACCGATCACTGAGTATGTGTACTTCTTTTTGAAGATAGTGTCGAGGGAGATTTGAACTCAATTTCTAGCAAATCAAACAATCCCATTGGAGATCTGCCGTTTCCTTGACGCCATTGCTTTAATAGGTAGAGTCAATTTCGTTGAGCCGAGGTACATTGTGTCTTTAAAGCGAACTATCAGCAGAATTATCAAATAACTGCAGGATTATCATATAACTGGCGGTTTGTTGATGTAGTTTCAACCTATTGTCTTGTTGAATGACCGAATAATACAATCGATTTAATTGTTTGATACATCACAATATTAATCGATATATACACACGTAAAACACTTTTTATAGAATACTTCAAATACTGAATACCGAAGCCACCTACTAGATTTTTTTGCAAATATCCGCAAGTAATGATGCAATATATGCTACATTGTTATAGAGAATGTATTTGAAGACTTCTTCTTTCGGATTCAAGTAATTTGTCGAAGACACCCCACAGTCGCTGCAACATGATTCCAGCGTCTGGTCTCCCGGGTCGTTGCTCATAATCTATCTACGTTGGCGTGCATGATCCACCAAGTCTAGTTTATATCAATATTGCATGTTAATAAATCAAAACACACTGTTCCTAAATATAGAACCCAATGAAAAATAAATTATAACAGTTGCTAACTGAAATGAAGTGGCTGGCAATGCGCGAAGAGCAGTGACTGCAGCTAAAGATTGATTGTTTTGTTCCTTGTATAAAACACGTTTGCCTTCAACTGTTGAACACTTACCACTCTCTCGTGCACACACAACACAAACGCTCACACACATACATTCATACACGCATATATGCATCTTAGTTTAGCAATTAGCTGTTTGGCTGTGTCTGCTTATAAGTGTTGTTGTTATTGTTTGGCCTCCAGATCAGACATGATCTAACAAACCGTGATCAAAAACATTCTACCCATGATTATGATCTACATGTGGTAATCCATTGTCAACTTTGTGTTTCTTTATGAAATGTGATGAGGTTTGATGTGATGTGAGGGAATATTAGCGGCTATATTTTAACAGATCACTCGACAGCGAAGAGCGTCCGCCCTCGTCTAGCTTTAGGTAGGATTATTGGTGCTGATGTTCTGACAGATACCTGTATAATTAACTATAGCTACACGCAGTTAATAATGACAGGTACCAAGTAAGGTATCTGACATCTGGTTGAAATCAAAACAACAAATAAGAATCTCTGTGATTCCTCGACCTGTTAGAAACAGTAACTAAAATCCGATGTAGCACCAACACGGTAATAAAGTTACTGGCAAACTTTGAGTAACATAAGGCCTGAATACATATTTAAAAAAATGTGATCTCCATGGTGGCAAAACTTTTGAGCATAGACCTGTTCAACAAGATTTCAATGAGGTAGGATAAACATACAAACAATAACGATGGAAATAGCAAAAACAAAAAAAGAAGAAAAAATTCAACTGCAGATGGAACCATTCAAAATGCAATTTTCTAAAACCTTTTATTTAGAATGGCTTTAGCTTTTCCGATCACCAAGTCTAGATCTCAGGAAAACAAACAAATAAAAATAAAAACAGGCAAACAACACAGAAAATCAAATAAAAAGCAACGACACGAAGATAATTCGCTCAAACGTCATTCTGTTAAGAAGACGAAATATTGTGTTAGGTGCCCTACGACCTAGACACCATGGAAACCTGGAATTCTTTGAAAATTACTTGAGAAAGCAAAATGCACGTGTAGGTATGTATTGAAGAACATATATATCTGAACAATATTCAAATATTTTGTATTCTAAGAACGTTTCGAGTACTGCAGGCACATGCATATTCTTATATAATCAATCAGCGTATTTAATAAATCTTGAAAACTTCGGTTTCTTAAGATCTTTTATCTATTCAAATGCTTTAGAATAAATTTATTTTGCATATAGGTCTAGGCATTTTCAGAAAATATTTATGGCAGCATAACAAATTGCTTGTTGACTATTAAATCATATTAAAATGCAGCGACTTGCCCTGCGATCATAATATTATAATAAATGGTTATAGCTGTCTCAGTGTGCTGTGATCGGAGCTCTTTCTTCAAACAGACATAAATTTAACTGAATCTCAGTTTCAGAGTAATTCTATGTTTCTACCTACCTACCTACATACATACATACTACCTATCTGACTACACATACACGCCTATAAACGCATATATATATATATATATATATATACATATACATATACACACATAAATATTATATATATGTGCACATTTATGTATATATATATATATATATATATATATATATATATATATATATATATATATATTATATATATATATATATATATATATATATATATATATATATATATATATCACAATCAAGGAACGGCCATATAGGCCATTCACCCACTAGAAATAACAGCCAAAAGCTTAACCGCAAAATAACATCAATTCCGTAAACCAGGAGAAAATTAAAAAACATTTACCCTGTAATTTCTTATACGATGCACCGTTTCGTCTACTGTTTAATGGTAAACTAACCTGATTAAATTAAATCAAGCCAATCTACCATAGGCCCTTAGATTCATCAGTAAGAAATAGCCAAGTCGGAACAGATATTTTTCACGAGGCATTCCCGTCCCTGCCTCGGCAATATCTGACCTAAAATTTTCAAATCATCGCACTCGCGCCAAATTTATCGGCAGCAAATAAATATAAGCCGCCGATTCCATTACGGAACTAACCAGAAAATTCATAATTAATCAATATAGGGTGGCAAAAAAAATTTTGTAGAATTTTTTTGCCACCAGCGGCCTAGTGGGAAAAAATTAAATAGTCATAGACCATTTTTAAGTTCAACATCACAATCAAGGAACGGCCATAATAGGCCATTCACCCACTAGAAATAACAGCCAAAAGCTTCAACCGCAAAATAACATCAATTCCGTAAACCAGGAGAAAATTAAAAAACATTTACCCTGTAATTTCTTTTTTTTGCCACCCTATATTGATTAATTATGAATCTTCTGGTTAGTTCCGTAATGGAATCGGCGGCTTATATTTATTTGCTGCCGATAAATTTGGCGCGAGCGCGATGATTTGAAAATTTTAGGTCAGATATTGCCGAGGCAGGGACGGGAATGCCTCGTGAAAAATATCTGTTCCGACTTGGCTATTTCTTACTGATGAATCTAAGGGCCTATGGTAGATTGGCTTGATTTAATTTAATCAGGTTAGTTTACCATTAAACAGTAGACGAAACGGTGCATCGTATAAGAAATTACAGGGTAAATGTTTTTTAATTTTCTCCTGGTTTACGGAATTGATGTTATTTTGCGGTTAAAGCTTTTGGCTGTTATTTCTAGTGGGTGAATGGCCTATTATGGCCGTTCCTTGATTGTGATGTTGAACTTAAAAATGGTCTATGACTATTTAATTTTTTTCCCACTAGGCCGCTGGTGGCAAAAAAATTCTACAAAATTTTTTTTTGCCACCCTATATTGATTAATTATATATATATATATATATCTATATATATATATATATATATATATATATATATTATATATATATATCACAATCAGGAACGGCCATAATAGGCCATTCACCCACTAGAAATAACAGCCAAAAGCTTTAACCGCAAAATAACATCAATTCCGTAAACCAGGAGAAAATTAAAAAACATTTACCCTGTAATTTCTTATACGATGCACCGTTTCGTCTACTGTTTAATGGTAAACTAACCTGATTAAATTAAATCAAGCCAATCTACCATAGGCCCTTAGATTCATCAGTAAGAAATAGCCAAGTCGGAACAGATATTTTTCACGAGGCATTCACGTCCCTGCCTCGGCAATATCTGACCTAAAATTTTCAAATCATCGCACTCGCGCCAAATTTATCGGCAGCAAATAAATATAAGCCGCCGATTCCATTACGGAACTAACCAGAAAATTCATAATAATCAATATAGGGTGGCAAAAAAAATTTTGTAGAATTTTTTTGCCACCAGCGGCCTAGTGGGAAAAAATTAAATAGTCATAGACCATTTTTAAGTTCAACATCACAATCAAGGAACGGCCATAATAGGCCATTCACCCACTAGAAATAACAGCCAAAAGCTTCAACCGCAAAATAACATCAATTCCGTAAACCAGGAGAAAATTAAAAAACATTTACCCTGTAATTTCTTTTTTTTGCCACCCTATATTGATTAATTATGAATCTTCTGGTTAGTTCCGTAATGGAATCGGCGGCTTATATTTATTTGCTGCCGATAAATTTGGCGCGAGCGCGATGATTTGAAAATTTTAGGTCAGATATTGCCGAGGCAGGACGGGAATGCCTCGTGAAAATATCTGTTCCGACTTGGCTATTTCTTACTGATGAATCTAAGGGCCTATGGTAGATTGGCTTGATTTAATTTAATCAGGTTAGTTTACATTAAACAGTAGACGAAACGGTGCATCGTATAAGAAATTACAGGGTAAATGTTTTTTAATTTTCTCCTGGTTTACGGAATTGATGTTATTTTGCGGTTAAAGCTTTTGGCTGTTATTTCTAGTGGGTGAATGGCCTATTATGGCCGTTCCTTGATTGTGATGTTGAACTTAAAAATGGTCTATGACTATTTAATTTTTTTCCCACTAGGCCGCTGGTGGCAAAAAAATTCTACAAAATTTTTTTTTGCCACCCTATATTGATTAATTATATATATATATATATACATATACATATACACACATAAATATTATATATATGTGCACATTTATGTATATATATATATATATATACTGGGAGAGTTTACGAAAACAAAAGACGAAGACAGGTGGTGTACAAAACAAACACATATCAGCATAACGCTCAGGAATAGAAAAAGTATTTTACGATTCGAGCCTACGCTCTTCTGCAGAAAGGGACACAGAAAAAACAAGGGGAGGAAAAAGGATATATATATATATATGTTTCAGCTCAAAGGCTGCGACAATACTGGGGTACAGTCATTATCATAAGAATGTCAGCAGCCATTCTCAGCAGCCATGTAGTTGGTTTTGGGTGAATGAGGGACTTAGATGAGGATGCCCTCATATGAGTTCCTACCGTTATACAGGCTCATCAGGGATGTTAGACCGCAGAGTGACATGGTGATTCTTTAATATATCTATCTCTATTTCTTGGAGACCTCTTATATTTTTGGTATGAAATGAAATAGCTACGACCAAACAAATAAAAACATTACAGAAGTACTTAGTCCTCATTCTAAGCTTTGTATTTGGGTCCTTTGGTACGAAGCAGGGGTGTTCCATTGGAGGGGTTTGTAAAACTCCCGATATCTTTTTTCAGTACCAGTCCTTCCAGTTTCTTTAGTTATGTTTTTCCGTAGAATGGGCTTAGGCATCGTTTTTAATAATGATGTGACGAAAGACAGCTTTTTATATATTACACTTAACTTACACAATAATTCTTTCTTCCCATACAACAAACTATCGACCAATCTTAAGTATAGTAGCTAATTCAGTAATCATTCTAGGGCAATCACTAAGTTAAGAATATTTCATTTAGATTGTCTAAGGTATCTGCTAATGTTGACATTTTAAATGACAAGGCCGAATTTTACAACTCTGCCTAACTTAAAGCAGGTTATACAGATAAAGTTACCTACATTAATTCCATTCAATCTTATTCTACCTTTACTAATGGAGACATTAAATATAGTTGTAAGGATATAAACGATATCAATTTTAATTTATACGCCAACACCAAACAGAGGAAGGGATATAACCCTTATTTAAAGCCCTTTTTTCATGTAAAGGTAAATCGATATCATTTAAAGATATTTACACTAAAAATAAAGCAACTAATAGGAAAACTATTTGGTTTATTATTCATTATGGGAAAAAATTAAATCTAATCATCCTTTCCAGTTTCGAGAGGCTGCTATAAGGAATTTTCAAAAAATTCTAGGTATTACCCTATTATCACCTCACACACGGTTAGGATTGGTTTTTGCATCACAAACAAATCCTTACAAATTATCTCCTCACATAATAATAGTCTGTTAAAAATAAGAATCCATTTAATAATACTAACATTAATTTAGATAATATCATCCATCCTCATAGAAATATTAATAACAAGGATATTGTCTCTGAAATCAATTCCAACAGAATTAAGTTTATGTCAAGTAATTGTAAGATTAAAACCTCTATATACCAGTGAAAAATTTCTAATCATTACTCTACATTTAGGGATAGGAATAAACGTAACAGGGCTTAGTAAATTAATTTTGTTTATAAAAAAACATAAAAAACAATTTAATTTAGATTGGCTGATTGTCTCTATTTCGTTCCCTTATGATAAAGGCAAGGCACTTTGTCTTCTCTGTAACTGTGAACTATTTTTTATTCTTTTTTCTAAAACTCTCCTTGTAAACACGGTTATAGAGCGTGCTTATCGATGTAAACATTGGCAGAAACACACTTTTAGTTCACATAAGTGATATCTGGCATTATATATAATTTAAACCTTGATTTTCTTCTTACATTTCACTTCCACTAGATATATCGTTTTCCAGGAATTTAGGGGTTTTATTTAACTCACATATTGCTCTGTACTTCTCGTTTATTTGGTTTCTGATTTTTCTTTCTATAGGCTATCTTTGACGTTATGTCCTCTAACGTTTTTTAAAAACTTAATCACGTTCAGTTCATCACTATACATATCCATCATATTCTGTTGAATACTTATATATACATGTGTGTATATATGCATACACGTATGTATATATGTATGTATGTATGTATATATATATGCATAGACATAGGTGAGCGCACACACAGAAACACACTTACACCTCACACTTCACCCCACATATAAATGTGTACCCATGATCATTCATATATATTAGATAGATATAATGCTATATATGTATATGTTATAGATCCCTGCACACACAAGAATACACACATGCGTAGACTGGATTTGCAGTTACTGGCATAGAAAGGAGAAGGGCTATAAATGCCATCATTGAGTCTGCAGGAACGACCATGATGGTGTTTTTTCTACAATCTCGATGCGTCTGAGTCAACTGCGATGAGTCTGATACAGAAAGAACCGAAATCACCAGAGATTCCAGAAATCCCATCGAAGACACATACCAGAGCATCCGTGGGGTGTGTACTAAAATCAATATCTAAACCTTTATTTATATTTCCCTCTTTCTCTTTCTCTGTATCTCTCTATCCTTTCTATGTATATATACACTAATACGCATACATTTATACACACACAAATATACATATATATATATAAATACATACATATACATAAATATATAAATGTATATAAATTTATATATATATGCATATACGTATATCTATGCAAAAATGATATTATGTTATAATATGATATCATACAAATATAAATATACTAATCCTACAATTGTTTCCGTTCAGCCCCAATAATTAATTTATAAAATTCATGCTTATGGGTAAAAACCTCATCATGGAAATATATATATATATAGATATATATATATATATATATATATATATATCTATATATATATATATATATATATATATATATATATATATATATATATATATTATATATATAACGTGTTCTGTCTAAATATCGTAATTCAGCAAAATACTGGTCTTACCATGATTTCCAAATAGGTTTGTATTCCAGCGTCGCTAACCAACAAGGAACACGACACTGATATAAATGAGGTGTACGGAAGAACATCCTGATTCTGTTCCCGCGAAGTCATACATTTTGGAAGTGTGATGCATGAAAGCTCATCTACGAATATGTATATGAAAGTCTTTCTGCAATGCATTTCGAAAATTTAGATAATTTGACAAACCCTGCGAATGGGGTTTGGACTAACTGCACAAACTTCTCTGTATGACCATGAATTGGAAGGATTCTCTACCGAATAAAGCTGAATCGGCTCAACCGATTATATTTACAGATAACGATACTCTTGTATTTTATCATCTGGATGAAATCTTTCATATTTCACGGAAGAGATTCTTGCTACTGCATAGAACTTCTCTCCTCGTATTTGGTATTGAAGGTGATATTAAACAAAGTTGTGTAATTGAACCGATAATGTTTTTAGTGTATGTGACTGATATGATGAGGAAATTAATCTATGAGCGTAAAACCTACAGTAGCTGTTGTAGTGATGCGACAATACACTTCACCCACACGCATAAGTAAAACTTTGAACAAAGCTGCATAACAATGTCTACCTTGGATGATTGTATACTGCAATTGAATCAGCTAAGTGCATATAAATGTTATATTAAAGGTCATAGGATACTTATCCAGCAGAAACACGTGTGAGATTGGAATCGTATATATATATACCTATATATATATATATATATATATATACATACATATATACATATATATATATATATTACTAATTTGGGCGAGTAATTTATTTAAATCTATCTCTGCCGTCGCTTCAAGGAAGAATGACCAAGTTGACATTATCTATATATATATATATATGTGTATGTGTGTGTGTGGGTGGGTGTATGTATGTATGTATGATGAATGTATATATGCATGTATGCACATATATATATATATATATATATATATGTGCATACATGCATATATACATTCATCATACATACATACATACATACACCCACCCACACACACACATACACATATATATATAGATAATGTCAACTTGGTCATTCTTCCTTGAAGCGACGGCAGAGATAGATTTAAATAAATTACTCGCCCAAATTAGTAATTTTGCACCTATGTTAGAAATGATTATTATATAGAAAAAGGCAGGCGAAATATCCATATCTATTCCCCAGAATGAATGCATTGATGCTTCCGATTATAACTATTTTGGTACCCGTGTTCGAAACCAAGCGAAGGCACATTTCATTTTCATTCATTTGTGATTTCAGTTGCTTTCTCAATCGATTATAATATTTGATCATGTTCCAGTTTCACCAATCGCCAAGTTTTCTGGTAGAGAAATACTTTGGTCATTTATGTATTCTTTAGTCCAGCACCTATTCAATTTGTATTAATCCCAGGGGAATTGGAAATTGCGTCTATGACATCAATCATTAATTATCTACAATGATTATACGAATCACAGATTTCTTTAATACTTTTCTGAGTAAACGTAATTGGAATGAAGTATCTTGAGATGACTTCACTTGCTTCAAAGACAGACAGCCTAATGTGTTAGCCATTGATAAAAGATCTTTCATTAATCGGAGTGCATATATCTACAGATAAGAGTTAAAGGAGACGTGCTCCGGTTTACTCATAATTAGCTACAATATATGAAGGATAATTGTTGGTCTACTGACGACCATATTTCATACACGTATACAAGTACACAAACACGGACACACACACACACATATATATATATATATATTAGTGTGTGTGTTATATATCTATCTATCTATTTATCTATCTATTCATCTATCTATCTATCTATCTATCTATCTATCTATCTATCTATCTATCTATCTATCTATCTATCTATCTATCTATCTATCTATCCGTCTATCTGTCTGCCTGTCTGTATGTCTGTCTGTCTCTGTCTCTCTCTCTTTATATATATATATATTATATATATATATATACAATATAATAAATAAATAAAATATATGCATACATACATACATACATATATGTACATACTTACATCTATATGTATATATACATGCATATATATATATATATATATATATATATATAATATATATATATATATATATATATATATATATATATATATAATATATATATATATATATATAATATATATGAGTACAGGGCACCACAAATAAACGTAGAACACAACGAGAAACGAAAACATAAAATCAAACAAGGAAACGGACTTTTTTTAACAACGAAAAAACAGAGTTCAGGACAAACAATACAAGGAAAATTCCCCTTCATCAGCTGCCCCTGGTTCGACTCAATGCGTGTTTATGTACACACAATCATAAACACACACACACACGCCATTTTTAACAATAGAATTCCTGTACGTTCTCTCGAAGTTTGTAAATTCTTATGATGCAGGCAACATGGCATATGCATACACATGAGTATATATACATACATACATATTTATGTATATATATATATATATGTCTATATATACTTGTATATATATATAAGTGAGCAATGAATACATCTGTAGACATACATACGTGTATATGTATACATGTATGTGTGTAGATACATACATTATTCATACAACACATAGACTGAAGGCTTAAATGAGGATGTATCTAATACATCACTCCTCTAATATAATCATTTTACCGAAGTGTCAGGGGTGCATATTCATTTAGTTGTGAAAATTTATGTTCATATCAGAAATTGATATTTTAATCTTACATCCAACCTATTTGGAAACAAATATCACCAAGTACTTATATCAATTGTATCGACACAAACACACACATAGGAACACATGAACATTCGCACGAGCATACGCAAACACACACACACACAAACACGAGCACATATACATTCACGCGAACACACGCGCGCGAACATACACGCACGTATATGTCTATGAGTACCTATTATCTATCTATCTAAACACACACACACGCAAATACATAGATCTAAAGAAACAAGGAACAATATCACAGAGAGGCCTCTCCCCATGAAATATGCCTTTGTGATATGTATGTATGTATATATGTACGCCTGTTATCCTGTATGTGTTAATATATGTTATGTATATATATATATACACTAAATATCTATTGATACATATATGTATACACGAAGACTTACAAACACATACTTTTATATAAATACGTATGTTTGTGTGTGTACGAGTATAGGCACGTGTGTATGTGTACATGTATGTATGTAAGCATGTATGTATCCATTTATACTTACACATTTTCTATGCACATTTGTTTGAAAATGCATGTTTATCTATATCTGTATATGTATATATATATACATATATACATACACCCCCGACATATATATATGTGTATATGTATATGTATATATATATATATGTATATATATATATATATACATATGTATGTATGTATATATATATATGTGTGTATATGTATATATATATGTATATATATATATATGTACAATTATCAAGTACTCACCCTGAATTTCTATATATATATATATATATATATATGTGTGTGTGTGTGTGTGTAAAATTCCACGCTGCAATTGCATATACTTGTGTCACGTAGTTTCTGGAAAGGAAAAATTAGAAGCATTTTCTTACCACATTTTTCTATATGTTCGCTCAGTGGAATTTACCGAACATTACTGTTCCGGATTTGTTCTGTTGACTCGTTAGCGTTAAAAAAAAAGTCCAAGAAGAAACAACTGTGAAACAACTCATAGGATAGACCGATGAAATGTCTAAAATTCACATCTACACCTTCAGTCAATCATCAAGATTTAGAGGAAAATATCCAAAACTTTCGTGGGTAACTCGACTTGTGGATGAAAATAATGAGAATGACAAATCCTTGGTGAAAAATAAATCAAAATTTAATCCATCAAAAGGACGAAATACATATCTGGGTCAATTCATTGATATTCTCTTCAGATTTCCACTGCGACATAACATCAGTATCAGACCAAACATTTCAAAACTAGAAAGATCTTAAAAATGGCAACATAGTTATCACCAAAAAAGCGAAGAAAGGGAGTGCGATTGTTATAATGGATGCCAAATATTACCGGGACCTAACTGAAGATCATTTGAAGAATTCCACATACTACCGTGAAATACCCTCAAATATTGACCACCGCATCATGAAGAAACTCAAATATATCGTCTCAAAACATTATAACTCCTTCACTCTTAATGAAAGAGTCTATGTTACCAATTTTTAGTCGAAATACAGCAACGTCTACGGCTTAGCTAGAATACACAAGTCAAAGGAAATGAAAAATGCTATAAAGGAACAAGGTGATGAATACGTAAAACTACTACAGCCAAATGACCTTAAACTAAGATCCATTATATCTAGAAGAAAGAAAGGTCCGAACAGTCAAAATTCGCGACAAACAAATATAAAAACGAATGATGTTGCCTGAAGCTACCAGTAGGTAAACCTGTGACGGAAATCCTATGCGTATTTAAACAGTATATGAAAAATAATACAGACACGTGCAGCTATTTGCATAAAGTAGTCTGCCGAGAAAATATTAGAGTTTGGGTAAAATGGTTTCTAATATTTACTAGAACTAAGTACACTCTCCTTTCATGAATTGCATCCCATCATTTGTGTGTCAATAGATGGATCATGAGGCCTTTTCTGTTGCAGCAAACCTCCCTGTATGCAGCATCATCAATACTCCTGTAGTGTAATGTTTGTAGAGTATAGTATGAGTATATATATATATATATATATATATATATATATATATATATATATATATATATATATATATAGCAACCCATATTATTCATTTATATATCTTGATAATACTAAAGTTCTAGGGATGTTTCTCTGTACCCAAAGTATCTCAGAAATAGTATATTTTATCTTTTTGCTGCATATTTATTTTCATAATTACCTTCGGCAGTGCAGTACAATTTTTTGTGACATTTGGACCTCTATTTAGTAATGAAAACGAGTAAACAGAACTTTTGTTCGTCATTTCTTGACGAAATAAAAACATGACCTCCGTGACGTTAACACACGTACATAATACACACACACACATAATGAATGTCATGGCATGTCTATCAACACAAACGCACGTCCGCTATCATATACACAAACATATTCTTCGCGCTCTCTGAGAAAAAAAGAAGTCGACTTTTTGACGTACACAATATTTTAATCATTTAGAAATATTTTAAACTGCATGTCATTTCAAAAATATAAGCTATTTGTACAGTAGGTATTTATATTTTATCTTTCTTTAAACAGGCAATATTTTGATGTCATTTTTTGAATTAGTTTCAAGTCGTTAATTTCCGTAATTTTTTTTACTTATTCACTGTGGTTTTATAGTGAAAGAGAGGAGAAATTGAACGATGTATGTGAAATAGAGAAAGAGAGAAAGAGAGAGAGAAATAGAGAAATAGAGAAATAGAGAGAGAGCGAAGGAGAGAGAGTGAGTGAATGGGTGTGTCGTCATGTATACGTACATACATCGATACATATGTGTACATCTTTTTTTATGTACGTGTGCATGCATGTGTAAGTGTGTCCGTGTGTGTGTATGTGTGCGTGTATGAGAGAGAGTGAGTGAATGGGTGTGTTCTCATGTATGTATAAGTTGCACTCTATCTCGCTCTCTCTCTCACACACATACATCTCTTTTATATATACGTTCATACATCATTCACTTTCTCCTGTCTTTCACTTTAAAACAAATGTGAATAAATACATTTTTTTGCTGAAATCATCGAACAAAACCAGCTGATCTGGATGACATCTTTGAGAGTCAGAGCGACACAGCTGAGAGTTAAAGCGAAAGATCGCTCCAAGGGCATGTCATTACAAAAAATGATTCGAGTATCACATATTTAAAGATTTGGCTGCTATTTCTAGCACGCCTACTACCATGTAACAGTTATTTGCGATAAAGGACCCGAAATACCAGTTACGTGGTAGCATGGCTTGCAAGAAATAGCAGCCAATTTTTTTCCTTTTTCCGAGGAAAGGAGCCGTTTGCTAAGACTGACACGAAATCAGAAGGAGCAGGCCATCGGACATCTTTATGCTGGCCAACGTCCATGAGTCATTGCCAATGACTTGAACTGCAGTATTCGGACAATTGAGCGGCTAGGGGAACGATACAATGCCACAAACAGCACGGATGATCGGCCACACAGTGGCCGACTGAGGTTTACGACAGCACATCAAGATCGCCGCCTACACTTGTAGGACCGATTCCGGAGTGCAACGGAATCATCTAGGCAGACCATATGGAATCACCACAGACCTGTGTGTGCAGAGACAGTTCGCCGCCGGCTGAGATGTTTCAATCTGTCTTGTTGATGTCCGGCTAGAGGTCCCATCCGCACAGACGTTCATCGACGGGCACATCTGCAGCGGGCTCAGAAACATTAGAACTGGCAATATCAGCAGTGGAGGACTGTAGTCTTTTCTCACGAAAGTTGATATTGCTTTTCTTTGGGAGATGGCTGAGTTAGGGTTTGGAGAAGAGGTGAACGTCATGCTGATGGCTGTGAGGTGAAGAGAGACTCGTGGGGGAGGAGAGAGCATCTTGGTATGGGGCGGGATTGCACTCAACCAGAAACTTGGACCGTTGGTTTTCATAAAGCGGCAGCCGAAGCCGGGCTGATGGAGTAACCCCTGCTCACTGCATCAACCAAGTTTTGGGGCCTCACATTCTGCAATAATTTGCCCGTCGTCAGAATTACGTGTTCCAACACGACAACGCCGGTGCCCATGCTGCCAGGTTGACAACAGGATTCCTCCAACAGCACAGCATCCAGGTACCGCTATCTCCTGCACTAAGTCCGGACTTGATTCCCATAGAGAACCTGTGAGACGAGATCCAAAGAAGGCTAAATGGCATCCGTCCATGGTTGACAGTAGCAGCAGAACGCTCTGCAAATTTTAACAGTGTGTGGGCTGCTATCCCCATGGCCTTCATCAATGGTTTGGTGAATTCAATGTACACAAGATGCCTGGCCGTAATCAATGCTAACGGTGGTCACACGAGATATTTAATGAGTGTGTTTGTATCCAAGACACTCCATCATCAACTGACAACCTGTGGCGTCAAACATGTTTCAGGAAATTACATTTTACCATTAGGAAAGAACGGTTTCTTAATTAATACTCTTCAATCAATGCCATGGTAGCATGGCAGTCTGTTATAAACTATCTACTATTTAGTATGCTTGCGACATTTCTTTCGTAGTTCAGTATATATACATACAAACATATATATATATATATATATATATATATATATATATATATATATATTATATATATATACCATATTATTTATATTTATATCAAGAGAGTGAGAGAAAAGGGGAGAGAGAAAGAGAGAGTGTGAGGGACAGAACGGGACAAAAGCCCTAATGGCAATATCTGAGAGAGCGGAATTGTGTTCCCGCAGTCTCTGGTCAAAGAGGTACAAAACAACCTCCACACCGTTTGAAGGTTATGCGTTATATATATATATATTATATATATATATATATATATATATATGTGTGTGTGTGTGTGTGTGTGTGTCTGTACTCACAAAAGGAATTGCAGCCGGGAAGGTATTTATAAGAACCCATTTAAAAACATACAGAAACCGTTACATTGACTTCAACAATTAAATTTAATTTGCCAAAAATATTTTCGTCGCTTTGAGACCGAAACCTGTTCACTGACAAAATTTTGTGGTACACCGACCGACATAACTATTTTGGCAAATTAAATTTAAATGTTGAGGTGAATCTAACGGCTTTTTTTATGTTTTTAAATGGTTGATAAATACCTTCCACGCTGCCATTGTTTTTCTTTCAGTACACGATCTCAGATTAGGTCACTTGCTATGCAAGTACATCTCCGTAATATATATATATGTATGTATGCATGTACATAGAGAATATGATGTCGCACAGCCGACAGGACAAGATCATAAATCTTCCAACGGGATTGCATGACATTATATAAATAGACATTTTCATGGAAAAAAAATTAGAAATAAATTTAGAATTTCAATTTGTTTCCTTGAAATATGGTTACAAATAAATAAACCAATTATATATGAAAGGGTGCTGTTATTAAGTGGTGTAGCATTTTCAACGTGTAATTAATCGATTCTCGGAAAATACTGCCATTCCTGTCTCTCAAATCCCAAACATATTGAGGCAATAATATTGTCCCATGTTTCTAAATATCTTTGAAGTAATCTATATGATAATTCTATGTACTTTAAAAGAGGTTCCAGTAAGGCCTATATAACGTTTCATAGTTCTGTGTCTACAAGTTTTCATTCATGTGGATAAAATATTGGCTTGCTGCAGTTTTATAGAAATGATATATTTTAATATTTCCTGTATGAAGAATTTCTGTTGTTCCCAGTTATGTTTGTAGCAAGGTTTTGGATATAATCGTAGGTAACTTAGAAATTATTGTAACTGAAATCGTTGTTATAAGTATCGTTGTTAAATGCTTGCACATATAATAAGAGAAGTTAGCTTCCGTATTGGAGGAGAGATTGAAATTGAAGTGGAATTGAGAGTAATAATACTTACCTGTTTTTATAATATGACACGGACTGTATCCTATTTTTCTTTGAATCTGCAACATCACGTATTCACAACTATCAACGCAGCATTTCAAATCGCAAGCTTTTCCCCCGGAAAACACTTATACCCACCTGGGCTGCTGACCCTGTACAAAGATTAAAGATAGCTTAAATTAGATTCCTTCTCGTTCGGGATGAGGATGGCTCTTACAAAATAAAGAAGCAGATAATTTGCAAATGATCATACGCCAATATGACATGCTACAACACAAGCGGTTGCGTGCGCCTTTTCTCACTTTCCTCATTATTCCAATGGCGTATATTCCTCTCAGATCTCAAGTTTCAGAGATCCTTTAGCTCAACAAAAGAATGATCAAAAATATTGTCAAGAGAAATTACATTTCGGTGGTTTATGCAATCTCGACATAATTGACACCGAGATTTCCAAAATCTTACTCTTTTATAAATGTTTATAATACTTATTTTTACGATACACGAAAATTCTACCGCAGGAGGAACTGAAGTTAGAAAGAAATAAGATAAGAAAGCAACTATATATGTATATATATATATATATATATATATATATATATATATATATATATATATATATGTATGTATAAAGAATAGAATGTTTCGAATGGTACAACAATGCACTATAATAAAGACAATGGGCTGTATACCTGTTGTAATTTAGTCCTCCATAATCTGATATGATATTTTGTAATATTGTTCCGAAATATCCTTCGAAACTTTTCATTCTTTACAAACAATACACAACGGCGGTGCATCAGCATGGCCGCAGCTCTGAGCTGAAACTAGAGAAAAGATAATGCTTCAAGCGAACTACAATACTCTCATATATAAATGTATATATACATACTTCATTTTGGGATTTGGTTTGCAAGATTCTTTATGCGAATTCGTGTGTTGAAGTATATTTTGTTGTGTCTGGGAAGTGACATTTTCCTTTGGTGCCTTATTCTTTAACACACGCAGGGATAAAGTCTCCACGTTACATATATATATATATATAAATATATATATATAAAACTTACTTGGAAAACGATGTGCGGCGTTCGATCATATAATAATATAAATAATATATAAACATATGCATATATAAATACATATTTGTACATACCTACATATGCATATATACCTTTACAGTTTCACTATTCAACACTCCCCATCTTTTAATTATTTCATTTAACCATCATTTTCTTTTATTCACCCGACTTCCTTCTTTTTTATATACTCAGTTTCTTTTCTTTTTAGGGTCTACTTTTAAGAATTCAGTGTTCTTCTTTTTCGTGTGGATTTGACTTCTTGGAACGGTGTTGGAACATGAAAAGTGTCATATAGCCAACCCATAGGTATTTCTACTCTTGTTGGCTTCTATTCTATGACTCCTTCCTTAAACTGAATTTTATATCTCACTTCCATTTCATTTCTTCTTCTTTCGCCATACATCATTCTTCCTATGCATGTTAAAATTTCACCTTCTTCCTAGTATTGCTTGTCGCTTTGTACATTCTTACATATACCTTAACACTGATTCTAAAGAATGTAGACAGGTGTTTATTAACACGTATTTTTTCTTCACTGGTTACTGTTTATCGAATACTGACTTCACCTCTCAGGCAAACATTAATTCTGCGGCTGAACGTCCTTCTGGCACATTTGGGTTCAGATTTACACTGTATACCCTTAAGAATTGTCGGATCTCGCCCTCGTCCGTGGCTTAATTATTAGCTTTCTTTAAAGCTCTCTTAAATGTGTCCATGAAACAGTTCGATGTAGGGTGAATCGATGCTATAGTTTTATGTTGTAACGACGGGAGCATCTAGGAGAATCGTTTAAACTCACATAACATAAACTGTGTTCTGTTACCAGGAACAATTATATCCGCTACACAAAATCTTGCGAACAACAGGTGTAAGACCTCTATGACTGTATATGAGGTTGGTCGTTCACATCTCGCTAACTCAGGCCATTTTGTTTAGCTGTCCGCTACTATTAAGCAATAATATCCATATACCGGGCCTACAAAATCGATATGCAATCGGAACCATGTTATTTTCACTTCCGGCCAAGACTCACATTTTTTAGTTGGTAGTTTCGTTGCCAGTCCACATCACCTGCAGCCTTTTACGAGGTTTTCAACTTTTTTGTCCATTCTTGGCTAGTATACGAAATTTCGCATCAGCGGTTACATCCTAGAGATACCTGGATGTCCCACATGATACTCTTTTAGCATTCTCCTCTGTAATGTCTATTGAATGGCCACCATCTAAGCGTACACCATCACATATAGAGTGCATGCTCACATCTTGGCGGTTCTTTGCATCAGACCTTTCTTTATTTCCTTTTGTCATCACATTTTTTTTGTCGTCTCATTAATAAATTTGTCATTTCTCGCATTTATTTTTATTTTTCCCAAAGTTACTCGTAGCTCATGCACGATGTCCACATCACTTGTTTGTTTCCGCTTCCGCTGTTAGTGCTGTTATAACGGTGTCCTCCAGAATTAGTCTAGACAGAACATTGGCATGCCCCAACTTTGGTGAAAGCTAATATTCCATTCTATAATCATAGTTTAACAGAATGGTATTCCACTGCTGCAGTCTTTTTGCCGTATGCGTTGGGATTCCTTTCTTGGATCCGTATATCATTATTAAATGTCTATGGTCCGTTTGCAAGCAAAAAACGTCTGCTGTGAATGAACGTGTGGAACCTTTTCACACCAAATATAATAGCCAGCGCTACATTTTCAATCTGGCTATAACTCTTTTCCGTCGGTAATAATGTCCTTGATGCGTGAGCTATGGCCTTTCTCCTACCATCGTTATCCCATACTCGCTTGCATCTGTAGCTAGTATTATCTCAAACATTGGGTCAAAATTCATAGGAAACAAGTCTGAAGTTAACACAACTTTTAACTCGTTAAATGCTTTCTCTGTCCCAACCCATTTGGCATTTTTTGTTAATAATTCGTTAATCGGTGACTTTCCGATATGTATATTTTGGAGATGCACTTAGTAATAAGTTACCAAGCCTAGGAACGTTTGTAGCATTGTTACGTTCGTCGGGTGCGGCATATTTCGTGATGCCGTCGCCCTTGATGGGTCCGGTCTGCATTCACTGTCGTCGATTAATTGAACTAGGTATTCTATTTTTCCCATAAAAAATTCACATTTTTCTTCTGTCAGTTTTAGCCCGTATTTACCTATTTTCTCGAATACCTTCTTTATGTATTCGACGTGTTGCACCCGAGACCCGCTCTTTATCAAAATGTCATCGAGGTATGCGATGGCGGAGTCGCCATCACTTAATATCGCATACGTTACTTTTTGGAATATGGCAGTTGTTACTTTTACTCCAAACGGCAGTCGCTTGAACTTGTACAATAGACCCTGCGTGTTGATTTTTAGTAGATGTGTGCGATATTCTAACTGAATTTGAAGGTACGCGTCCAAGAGGTCTAACTTCGAGAAAATTTTCTGTCTTTTTAGTTTAACTAATATTTCTTCTGGACTTAGTATTGTGTAATTCTGTGTGAGTAAACAGTCGTTTAATCCGGTTCAGCAGTCTGCGCATGCTCTTAGCTTATCATTATTTGTTTTACGTAGACCACCGGTGCTGCCCAGTCTGCATGGTCAATCTTTTCAAATTTATCCAGGCTTTCCAAGCTTTCTAGTCCTTTATTGACTTGGTCTACCGCCGCATACGGCAGGTTCCATCTGGGCTTAAAAATAGGTGTTGAATTTTCTTTGATAGCAACTCTTGCATTTGTTTTTGTGCAATAGCCTAAACCTTCAGAAAAAAAACTTTTGGGAAAATTTCATTTTGTGTATCAATTCATGGACCTCGTTCGATCATTTGACTGCTTCGTTTACATTATTGCACAAAATGCTTATGCGTGTATCGCATGAATTTAATTTCTCCATATATTTGGTGCCAAATAAATTCGTGGATTTTTCAACATATAAACGTTCACTTTTTGGGTTAAAAAAATGTAATATAAATATGATATAAAGAGAAGTCAACATAGTTAAAGACCCAGTATTGCATTTTTGAGCTACTTATGTATACACAAAAGATAGGAAAGAGCATTAAAAGCCAACAACTTATCAGAATCGAAAGAACCCCTTCCGAACCATACATACTTAATAATAAACTATTGAGTTCTTTTTCATATTCTAAAATAGTTTTTAACTTAGTAAATTTCTTTATATTCATAAACCAACTGAAATCAATTCTTAACAAGCGCCGAATCGATTTCATCAGTTTTGCAAAAGAAATAGTTGACCATTATTAGAACGATTTCTGGTCATATAAAGAATATGAATACTGACCATTCCGTGCTATCTTCGAAATATAGCCTGCAAACGATTTAATTCCATTTTTATGTCTAAAGATAGTAAAGATATGTCATATATCGGACCAGACATTTCATAAATTTTATGACTCGTCCACTTAATTCAGATACACAAAGAAGCCTACAAGAAAATCTCGATGCATAAAATGACCAGACGGCTGTAAGTACAGATTTATTCACAAATATATTTATCGCGCTAAATTCAGAAAATATATATAGCGTGTTAATTTAAACACATAGCGTTCGCTGTTTACCAAATTTTCTGCAGTATATAATAGGACAGCCGATGCTAAATGATATGTTAAAACAGTTTGGCAAAATGAAATATAGCTGTAGAGAAGACCGATTGTCAATATTACTTGCTGCATTAATTCTAAAGCCATACTATTTAATGTGCATAGAGACGGGATGTACCAAAAATGTTAAAACATTACAACCAATGCTTTATAAATTGCCATCGA
Organism: Octopus sinensis; assembly: GCF_006345805.1. Lineage (NCBI taxonomy): Eukaryota > Metazoa > Mollusca > Cephalopoda > Octopoda > Octopodidae > Octopus > Octopus sinensis. The sequence continues at coordinate 20,030,084 of NC_043011.1, read as the reverse complement.
TTACGTCAGATTAGTTTTCTCTTTTATCTTTTGTGTATCGCGGCTAACTATACTACAAAGTTAGAGTAAGACGCAAATATGTTCAGATGCAAGGTGGTATATCTACTGCGGTTAAACATAATCTAAACAGCTTTTCACCTAATGATAAACAGCTTATTTACCGATACTTATTCACGAACATTTTGCAAAGAAAATCGGCAAACCCGGTTTTACTTCCTGTCTCTTCCCGCAATATTCTTCTGCTCTTCTGCTGCTCTCAAACTGCAAACTATGAATCTTCTTCATCTTAATCAATTAATTCATTCTCGTCTGCAGTCATCTTTTTTCCTGCAATACAGTACCAAATCTCACATTAATTATCTTGTAGAATCATTTATAATTATAAACGAGGCTTTCTATAATTTGCTCTCTAGTTTGGATTTCCGTACAAGAATTATCACGAACACACAGTAACTACAACTATTTAGCCAATTTGAGCGAGTTCCCCCACGGATGTTTAAGCTGTCGAAATGCATCCCCTGACAAATCAACATTCCACATTAAAAACGAAAATGTATATTTCTTAGTGCACATTTATTTCTCCTTCTCTTTTCTCTGTCTTGTCTCTTTCCTCTCTTGTCTCTTTCTATCTAAGAGCATAATTTTACATGCATTTAACTACGTAAATCTATTTATGTGGAACATATTTTTCACAGCATTATAACACTCAGACTAACATTATTTACAATTAATCTTAATATAATTAAGCATATTGAATAGTCTGTGCGATAAAACCTTGAGCAAAATCAAATTCATCTACGACTGAATTAATTTAACTATTGAAGCAAACAATTAGTTAGCTATTAATGCGTCATCTTGTACTAATTAACTCGAAAATTCAAGTAAAATCACAGACTACTTTCAACTGAAACATTCAAATCATTTGTGTTGGCTGTAAATCACGGGAGTAATTATTAGCAGATAATTAACAGAACAATGTTTTAGTTTCTTGAAATATCTTAAGATGACTTGATTGAACTGTTTAAATTTATACAAATCAATCAACCAATCAATCAATACTGAATCGATATTTCGTATGACTACTGCAGAGAAACAGAAATTCTGATAAAATGATTCCGTCATAAGATGATATTGCCCCTGTGGCATGTTTATATCTGTATCACTAGACCATAATTCCATGCATATTTTTCCAGATTTGTTTCCGAATATTCTCTCTACAGTTACTTGAAGCTAATCTCATTTTACGATTTCAATGGAGTTTATTTCCCAGATTAAGTATAACACACTAGCTTCCTATATTTAAATTGAATCTGAAATATTACTACATTGTTAAATAATGTCTGGCTTAAAGAAAAATCGATGACTAACGATATTAGGAAACTACGGTAATTCTATTGATGGGATGTATGAAGAGCTGAAATAATCCTATTGAATTGCTGGTACTATTGAAACCACTCGAGATTATTAGTAAAGATAGTTCCTATATTTATTTATAAATGTATATGTATATCAGCAGGAGAGTTATAACAACTATTAATTTTTGTGTATACTTCCATTACAAAATATCTAATTCTGGTAAATATGTATGTTTAGATATATAGTTTTTATTATTCAATCGGTGTGGAAAGAGAATATCTTTGAATTTGATGGGATGTATGTATCCATGGTCCACTAGAACGTTTATAGATTGATGGGAAGTGAAAGTTAATATTGGCGTCGTATATTCATATGAGGAATTACAATATATATTGATATATCATGTGTCATTTAAATCTCGAAAAGACGGTGCTAGACACTAGCTAAATATTGCATATATTGTCCAGTGGTTGATGGCAAGAATCTTGGAAAATCCGTTATATGTATTTTTTATGTGGATGGATGGATGGAATATAATGTTTTTGTGTATTAGGTAAGGGATCGTTAAATGCTTTTCTGGCTATGCTGTAAATATAATAATAATATGAAAGGTGTCATGGAATGTTGTAAGACACTGATGTATAGTTCAAGCATTTTTAAGACATCGGTGGTTTATTTATTGTTGTTCACGTGTAAACAAAGACGTATGGCAAAATATTTTATAACTGATGCATGCAATATAAGCTAGATTCTTAAAAACGGTGGATTCAGCGAACGTTTAATCTACGATGCATAAAGACTATGTCCACTCGAGGAAAATTATGTTAAAATGAAGAGTAATATCTACAGAGGAAATGATGTTATCACTAATTACATGAAGTTCGTCGGTTTAGAAAATGATCAAAACTGCTGTAGACTATAGTAGATATTTGTCCTATCTAGGCCTATGAAATACATTCAACTTAACACATGCTTTCACGATACAGACTCAGAGGAAACTTCTAAGCAAACAACTAAGATTATTTTTTGGAGGTTTATATAAAACATTTCGTTTTTGGATTTGGTTTGCAAGATTATTTATATGAGTTCGTGTGTTGAAGCATATTCTGTTGTGTCTGGGGACAGTCATTTTCTTTTTGTGTCTTAACTTTTTGTGTCTTTAACTCACCGTTAAAATTTCCACTTATTTCTTATTTTTATTTTCCTAAAATTTTCGTTGCGTCTTGCAACCTTTTCAATAGTTTTGAATATTCAAGAGACAAGTCTATTGAAAAGGTTGCAAGACGCAACGAAAATTTTAGAAAATAAAAATAAGAAATAAGTGGAAATTTTACCGGTGAGTGTGTTATATTATAAGACACAAAGAGAAAATGACTCTCTCCAGACACAACAGAATAAAACATATTGCTTTATATAAAACATATTGCTTACTTGTATGCCAAAACTCATCACATTTACTGGTGAGAGTACAGTTGAAATTTCATGAATATTTTAACAACGTTAAAACGGTCAATACAGTTTACGCCATTCCATACATTTGGAATGATACTCAGAGAGAGAGAGAGAGAGAGAGAGAGAGAGAGAGAGAGAGAGAGAGTGAGAGAGAGAGAGAGGGAGAGAGAAGAGAGAGAGAGAGAAAGAGCAAGAAAGAGAGAAATAGTGTAGGTAATTCTGCAATGTGTTCTATTTAAGTCAATGAAACATTATAGCCAGAATTATTTTCTTGCTGAGAGAATATTTCTTACTTGCATTACGTTCAAATAAATTACTCAACAGATTAAGGAATACTAAACAAATCCACCCTTGGACGTGTTTTAATATGTCGTGTATACATACACACCCAAACACGCACACACATACCTACACACACACATACATACATACATATATAAATATATGTATATATATATATATATATATATATATATATATATATAATATATATATATATATATAATGAAAATAAGCAACAAGAATGACTCCTGTAATTTGGTACAATTGTTTCGCACTACATCATTTTATTAAAAGTTGTAAGTATTACAACAGATTTAAGATGCTGAGTGCTCATCAGCCAGTTATATAGGTTTTCCATTAATATAAAAGCTTTCAAATCAAGTAGCAACATTATAGAGAAGGTAGATATACAGACAAAGATGTAGATTTAAATTTTAAGAACATATGAGGTAGTGAAGTCCAACCACTGACTGACCAAGCTATGGCTGTATCTAACTGCCTAATTTTAGATACAGTTAGATACAGCCATAGCTTGGTCAGTCAGTGGTTGGGCTTCACTACCTCATATGTTCTTAAAATTTAAATCTACATCTTTGTCTGTATATCTACCTTCTCTATAATGTTGCTACTTGATTTGAAAGCTTTTATATTAATGGAAAACCTATATAACTGGCTGATGAGCACCCAGCATCTTAAATCTGTTGTAATACTTACAACTTTTAATAAAATGATGTAGTGCGAAACAATTGTACCAAATTACCAGAGTCATTCTTTTTGCTTATATTGATTATAATCACCCCGCAATTTTTTATGGATAACACCATACAAAATTCTGGCGCATCTAAATTAAGTACCATATTCATTCGAATCTAAATTTTTGCTGAACTTATATATATATATATATATATATATATATATATATATATATATATATATATATAATATATATATATATAATATATATATATATATATACATATATGTATACATATGTATACATATATACATTATATGTAAACAAGACGCCCGAGTGGCTGTGTGGTAAGAAGCTTGCTTCCCAACCACATAGTTCCAGGTTCAGTCCCATTGCGTGGCATCTTGGACAAGTGTCTTCTACTGTAGCCTCGAGCGACCGAAGCATTGTGAGTGGATTTGTTAGTTGTAAACTGAAAGAAGCCTGTCGTGTATATATACACATATATGTTTGTTTGTGTATGTGTGTGTGTGTCTGTATTTGCATGTGTGTGGTTGTCCCCCGCCATCGCTTGTCAACTGATGTTGGTGTGATTACATCCCCAAACTTGGTAGTTCAGGAAAAGAGACCGATAAAATAAGTATAAACTTTACAAATATTAAATTCTGGGGACGATTTGTTCGACTAAAGGCGGTGGTCCAGCATGGCTGAAGTCAAATTACTTAAACTAGTAAAAGAATAAAAAAATACATATTTATGTTTAACTCGTAATATATTTTATACACAACTTTCTATATAAATACAACCTTTACAATCTTCATGGTTTATCTATCTTTTTTACTGCCATTTAACCTTAAAGACG
>NC_043011.1:19977938-20020438 GCF_006345805.1 Octopus sinensis | reverse complement strand
AATGTATATTGGTTTAACCTATACTAAAATGGCTAGACGCATTTGTGAGATGGTATGTCAGAAAGAAACCTATTATCGTAATCAGTATACTATAACAGTGTCACTCACTTAAGATTATTACCTGGAATTATCCATTTGACAAGTAAATTATATGAACTTGTTAACGCGCGCGCAAAAATCGCCCATGTTGAAACTTTTTAATATTTCAATGGTATTATGCTATGACGTTATTTACGTATACGTGCTAGCTCACAGTTTCTATTCTTAATTGATTCAAGTCAGATCTGATAGTATCTACACAATAAGAAGTAATTATGAATTGTTTGATTTTGGTAGCAAACATTAAATCTCAAATGGGAAAGTCTAAATGAAGTTAAAGACACAAAGCCGGATGAAAAAGACGTTTCTAATCCTGTAGTTCAGACGCAGGACCCCTCAGGTCGACATTACCTATAATCAAAGGCAATTCTACAGCGACCAACCTTAGTTATCCTTTATCTCGGAATATATGAAGTTGAGGAATAATACACTCGCGTTTTTGTGTTTAAATTTAAAAATGCATGCAGAAATAAAACGCATTGGCAAAATGTTTTATGTTATTTGAAAGAGAATTCTTTGCTTTACTAAGCGAAAAAACCAACGGCGAGCACTACTTTGAGGCATTGCTACTTCTCCATACATAACACAAATCTCACGAGAAGCTTCGGCGCGTTTAACAACTCATTTGAATGCAAAAAGAAAATGGTATCTAAAATGCTCGGTGTTGTCCACTTAACATTTCATTTTAATGATCTGAAAATACAAAAAAAAAAAATTAAAAATTAAAAAAATTAAATTAAAGATTCAAAACTCACTACCTTGTAGAGCAAAACCTCTTTCAAATAACAAGAAATGCATTTAATTTCTGCGTACATTTTTAAATTTGAAAAAAAAAAAACGCTCATGAATTATTCTTCAACCTAATATTTTACAATATACCTACCTCTCTTTTAAAGGATGGAGCATATGAAATAACAGAATTGGGCTGCTGTTGTGAAACGTCAATAGGCAATCTAAAGAATCTAGCATTAATCGTGTCACTTCGCAACCCAAAACCTCCCAAGAATAGAAATGTATTTTTTGTCATGTTCCTGTCATCTATCATTCATCTTAGTGCATTTGTGACACACTAATAACTCTCCCGGACTATCAAATATTGATATCAATGTCTCTTTCTTGTTTAATTTGGAAACTGATTTTTTTCTCCCTCTTTACCCCTTCAGCTTTCCCAACACATTGCTTTTATACTGATCTCTCTTGCTATCATACTGCCCTCTCTTTTATACACATATATTTATATGCGTCTGTGAGTGACGAATATTATTTTGTTTTCTACAGCGGCGTCATTAGCTATAACTACCAGATTTATAGTTTTGTGAAAATATTCCTTGTATTCTAGATATCAGTAAAAAAAAAAAGAATCCGAGCTATAGCGCAAAGAGATTTTTATGCCACTGAACTCATTCAATATATCATGTCTGAAGGCGGCCAGCTGGCAGAGACGTAAGCACGCCGGACGAAATGCTTTGTGGTATTTTGTCCGCCGCTACGTTCTGAGTTCAAATTGCGCCGAGGTCGACTTTACCTTTCAACCTTTCGGGGTCGATAAATTAAGTACCAGTGACGCACTGGGTTCAATGTAATCGACTTAATCCGTTTGTCCCCTCTATGTTTAGCCCCTTGTGGGTAGTAAAGAAATAGGTATTTCGTCTGTCTTTATGTTCTGAGTTGAAATTCCGCCGAGGTCGACATTGCTTTTCATTCTTTCGGAGTCGATAAATTCAGTACCAGTTACGCACTGAGTTCGATGTAACGACTTAATCCCTTTGTCTGTCCCTTTGTCGCCACTGTGTTTAGCCTCTTGTGGGCAATAAAGCAATAAGAAATGTTAGCATGCCGGGCGCAATGCTTTGTGGTATTTTGTATGTCTTTACGTTTTGAGTTCAAATTCCGCCGAAGTCGACTTCGCATTTTATCCTTTCGGGGGTCGATAAATTAAGTACCTGTTGCATACGGAGGTCGATCTAATCGACTGGCCCCTTCCACCAAAGTTTCGGGTCTTGTGCCTAGTGTAGAAACGAATATATCAAGTCTGGAAACACACGCACGCACACAAACAAACACACACACACACACACACACACACACATTAAACTTCACTCGTTCTAAGTTTTGAAACATCGTTGACATCGGTATTTTACATTTTACTTTGCCATGTCCAGATTTTAAAGTATCGCTGTATACACAAAATTACCCTTATAATTCATTATCTGGATTCATGGTCTTCATATTATGTTTGCACGTGCCAAGTTCATGTATAACGACGGTGTTATCAATTCATAGTAAAATTTTAAATTCACGTTATTGTAATCATTTATATGACAGAGATAATCTCGGAAAAAGCACCAGAAAAGGTATTGATTATATGCATGTGATTTTTCAATATGTACCAATGCATAATTTCTACAAATATCTCGAGGTTTAGTTACATACTTGGTAGTATTTACATGTCCCTCAAATTAATGTTGAAGTAATGTAATTTATTTTTTGAATTAATAAAAGCAAATTATTCTGATTGATGCCAATGCACTTGATAGAGTTTAATTTTATAAGAGACAAAAGACTTACAAGGATTTAAAATTTAAAATTGCGCAGGATCTTTGGTGTTACGCAGTATAATGATTTAATATTATACTGAAATTGACGCAAATTGTTTGTTACAACCAGCTTCTGCCTACCTTGGAATTTCCTATTTAGATATAAAGAAATAAAAAGAAATTTCAATTGCTATTCAAGATTATTGAAGGGCAACTCGATATGCAACTTTAGGCTACAGTCGTATTTCTTTTTTGAAAAAAAAAAGATTTTTTTTATTATCGAAGAAGAAACATTCTGAAGATAATAGTAACAACAGTGACATTTAGAAATGTTTCATAAAATAATCCTTTCAGCAATGTAAAAGTTAATGGACTGAAGTAGAACTGCTAACATACCTATCACAGTATCCATTACCACCATACATGTTAATCTCATTTATCAGAAATATCACGCAACACGTAAATCTAACCTATCCATAACTGATAAAGAAAACAAAAACACATTCCTGATATACGCGTATCTTGGAAATCGTACTCCATTAGGCGAATAATATATACAGAAGAGATAACATACATCCACCATTTTAAGCTGAAAGAAGACTGTTTTCTTAGCTTCCTTCTTTTTTATTTGCTACCTTTCTTTCTGTATTATCACCTTTATCTGAGGTGTGACAAAATAGAGGATTCCATTCAAGTCATCTGAGATATTTTTTTATTATGTATCTCTTATTGAATATTATTTTCCTAGTAAACAACGAACAATACATAATAGTTGATTCTGCGATGTTTCATCGAAAAGTATATAGAAGAGTTTCTTGCTACTTATTAACATTATTTATTCCATGTGTGACTTGGGAACCTGAATATTGAATCCACTTGTGATTTCAGTAAATACAATGTTTACTTACCTACTTTTAGTTTCTAATCGGAAATTATCCTCTCAGAGATTCTTTTGCTTCAACAGCATGGACAAAATATAAAACAGGAAGTGTATTCTTTTGTTTCCCAAATTGTATACGCCAACACGAGGATATAAATTTACCGTGCTCCTCTAAATCTAGATTTCTTAAAACCAATTACAAAAGAAAAAAAAGTTTAATTCTGTCTGATGTCTCGGTCATGTCATTTCAACTCATCGCCTGATCACAACCCTTTCCTTCCATTGAGATAACGCGATTATACATTGCACAAAGAGGAACAAATATTCTCCGGAGTCATCCATTCTTGTGTATGGCTGCTTCCAACTCGCGTCGTGTTGTGCATATGTTCCAAGCTTATTCATATTTAGCGATTCAGTATGATTTCAGAGTTGACTTCTTTATCGCGGGGTGCCATATTTTGTCAAGTAATGTAAAGGATGGTTTGCTTTAGTATAGACGACATCATTCAAAAAGAAGTGGGTATCTATAAGGTCTTTCGACCAGTTAGAAATAGCAGGTGTATCACATCGTACCATCAACACATTCCCACACATTCCAAAACAAAGTTCATGAGAAATACGTACATCATGGATGGATTATAGACGGAATGGTTATGACCGAAAAGCCTGGGGTTAAACAACAAAAGCACTCCAAATACATCATTATCCATTTTACCATAGCTTTTCAATTCAATAATAGAATTTATAATATCATTAGCTCCACCAGACATCTTTCTATTGCATTAACGAGGCTATTCAACTTTTCCACCAACACTTCCTGAATATTATTTCGCTCTTTGTCGAAATGATATAGATAGTTTTCATTATTTCTCATCGGTTCTTTGTTTTTACATAACATAAAATACGAGAATACAGATTACAATAACATAAATATCATTTCTGTATTTTATTGATACTAAATTACAGAGGAAAGCAATGAAAGTTAAACATCAAAATAACATCGAAATAAATGATCTATTTTAAGTTCAGAGTATTGAAGCTTAATAGCAGAGACAATAGACAGTGGCCTAAGTGATTCTGAGTTTGCAAATGTCTAATGTCTGTTTGAGTAGGAAAACCATCGAAGAGTTCAGTGGATCGGCTCTGATTACCTAAAACGTAACATGTCAACACAGACTGGAACTTTAACCCTTATGTCACAAGTCTAAGAGATGGTGGTGAGAGGTAAAGATACACAAAACAGCATTAAGGTAAATTCGAAGACTCACTGCGGCGTTTACATTTGAGTGGCTAAACCCATTACATCGATGAAACATAAATTGTTTCCAGTCCACGTATCACCACTGAAACGAAAATAGGGTCCGTACATATCTGAGGAGTAATATCTGTGTCATTTGACTAGTCAAACCTACTTTCTCTTCCGGTGTGTATTTCTGTAGAAACTTGAAACTATTTAAAGTAGGGTTCAGTGTCTTTTCATTAGCTACCTGAATCCCTATTTAAGGACTGGCAATATCACAATGGATATTATGGATCTTTTCGGTTTGAACGGCATTTAAAAAAAATAATTTCCACGTAACTAAACACTTTTAAACTTCGTATACTAGTAGAATGTGTTTATAAAATATATTTTTCTCTTTGCTTTATTGAGAAAATTCTATAGTTTGTAAGATATTTGTTGTTTTTTTTCTTCAATTTCTGCAATTTCAACCAATCAGTGACGTCTATTAAGTTAAAAAGCATTCTGTGCCGAATGAATATGTCCCTCGTTTAAGAAACAGATTGGATTTATTTACATTTGTGAAGAAAAGAAAAGATACCCTTCCCCCACCCCTAACCCTAACCCTAACTAACCCTAACTCTAAAAGAGATTAGAATGCATTAGATCGATTCTAGGGTCATAATTATGGGTAACAATTTCATATGACACCGCTAGAAAAAACAGCCGTTCAAACCGGAAAGATCCGATTATATATTCAGTATCTACATTTTGCTTAACAGATTGAGCCAGGTTCACATCCTGCGATAGTCGATCACATAAGTCACAGTAATGTATTTAGTTCAATAAAATTGATGCATAGATTGTGCATAACAGTTAACCGAGATTCAATAAATATAAATAACGTATTTTTGTGATAAGGAATAAGAGGAGGGCTATATGACGTTATTTGAACTGCTTAAAATAATAACCAAATCTTCTTTATAGTAACCCTATCATCTCACTAAATTGTCACTCTTGATACATTACATTTGCGTAAAAGCCATGTTAGAATGTTTCATAAGGTGAACCTGATCCGTGGTCGTATAGAAACAATATATAATTTAAGTATGAATGGTTAAGAATAAACCAAACAATTTAGTGTATGAGTTTGTTCTCATTTCAAACTCCATATCTGTGGAACCCTGATTTAACAATTCTGTAATTGATAGAAAATGTAGAGCTCGTGACTGCCATTCCAAATCACTTTCCTTATCAAAGGAAATTAATTGTTTTATCATAGAAAAGAAAGATAAATATATCAGTGATAATAATGTTCGTCCTTCGGGTTCAGTGATATTGTTGTTACCACTCGAAATTATAAAGCATTTTCGACTTTTGGGCGATGCTATTTTACCATTGATAGAAGTCAATTCACTTGATAAAACGTTCTCATATATTTAGTTAACTAAAACAAGCAATTATAGTGAAAACATACAGTAACTTTGATAAAACAAAGTTTGTGGAGTGTGCTGTACCAGTAAATTGCAGTACATATATCCTTGTGTGCATTGATCTAGGCTTTTAGACATCTGGAATTGTGTATCAATAGTATATTAGCATTAATGCTGGCAACTTTCTCAGTCTTTATTAGAATTTATGGTCGTGTTTCAAGTTATTAGTTATTGCTATTAAATAAAAGAAACGGTTGACTATCAGGGGCAACAGAGTTTAGATTGAAATAGTCAAGAAGTCAGCTTTATGTTTCCTTCTTTCAGAAAAGATACTTCAGGGACATAACATGTACTAAGCTCGTAGACTCAGCCGATTGTGGTCCTTTCTCTCTATACATCTTTGATATTAAACTACTGTAAGAAATCATTATTAAATTCTAAAGAGAATATAGAAATTTACGTTTGACATGAACATTCGTAAGTGAGAGAGAGAGAGAGAGAGAGAGAGCAATTTAGAATGAACTGTCGACGCTTTCTAGCAGGTCACACCACCAGAAAGAGGCTCCCTCATTGGGTCATCAAAATTAAGTATATAAAGCCCATGGAATGGCAGACGAAGATGTAGTTTTAACCTGGGAAAAATCCTGAAAATTTTCATTTAAATTGTTTATAAAAAGAACATGAAAATTAATTTAACAAATATAATTTGACTTTAGGCGTTAGGTAATCAGATTTGAATTATATTGTAATTGTAATACGAAAAGAAAAAAAAAGAAGCTATTTTGGTACAGGGGGTTGATAAAAAGAAGAAATTCAGAAAATTCTGTGTAGCTGTTGCTCTATCATTGGAATCAATTTATTGACTTAAACTGAGGTGACGCTATTAACTGCGACACCAGCTGTTGCAGATTATTTTCGTTGAATATTTGCTAATTGCAATGATATGAAATTACATTTTCTTTCCAAGAAACTGAATGAAATATTTAACTATATTGTGTTTTTATATTACAACTAAGTGGACAGAATATCAGCTACATTATTTGCTTGCATAAAAAAGAAACCTAAAAGCACATTCTTTCGTATCGCAACAGTAATTATGATATTTAATTTCTAACGTTTTATAAGGCCAGGAATATATGGGGGACTGTGTACTCTTAAACATAAAATATCGCTGGTAAATTAATTGCAAATGTTGTTAACTTACCGAACTAAATGAGATAACTTGAAAGTCTTCATAACTACCTGTATTATTCCGTTTTTCGTCTCCTCGTCATGACAACGCGCATGGCTCAGTGGTTAGAGCGTCGAGCTTACGATAGTGAGGTTGCGATCTCGAATCCTGGATAGGGCTGCGTGTTGTGTTCTTGAGCAAGACAATTTATTTCACGTGCTCCAATTACCTCAGCTGTAGAAATGAGTTGCGACCTCACGGGTGCCAGGCTGTATCGGCCTTTGCCTTTCCCTTGGATAACACTGGTGGCGTGGAGAGGGGAGGCCGGTGTGCATGGGCGACTGCTGGCCATCCATAAACCACCTTACCCAGACTTGTGACTAGGAGGGTAACTTTCTAGGTGCAAGCCCATGGTCAGTGTCGTGACCGAAGGGGGTCCCAGGCCATGCGTCATGACAAAATATATTTAAGGGTAAATTTTTTTTAATAATATGAGTGAATGTTTGAAATTGTGAAAGTATTTATGCCTTACTAAAGTGTTACATATTTAATTGCAATAAATATGCACATTGCGAGCAAGTACACAGACGTATTCAACAACAATGTGTACAACAGCCGTTACCTGTTCAACAATATATCCCTTTGTTGCAACATAGAATACAAACGTGAATAACCTTCATAGGATAGAATTCTTTTCCATATGTTTCGATTTGCTTCATCGTTGTCTTCTCTAGTATTTTAGTTGCAGTATATATCTTTCTTGCTTTTCAGTAATATTACTTGTATGGTTTCTGTTATCACTTGTGTGGTTACCAATATCTCAGTGATTATAGATGTATTTCGGGTTTGTAAGTGTAAATATTCCAACACATGTTTTACAGGTGTTATCAATACATGTAATTTCATGATACCATGATGGCAGTTCAGGGTTCTTTATGCAAGACACCAGCTCGTAGAAGAATTTTACACTCAAACAAATTCAACAGTTAACTTCAAAATATATTGATATATTAATGTTTTATTATAAGGAACAGAACTGACGTACATACTCTGAACCGCAAAAGAAACTCGATTTTTTCAAATGTCATTTTTATATGGTAAATTCTGAAAAAATTATTTCGGGGTTGTAAGTGTAAATATTCCAACACATGTTACTTTAAGATTAAGATCGAAAGCGCATGTAACTTTTCAACTTTCACTAAAATGAGACGCGAAAAAGCCGCTGAGTTGATTAGTCGCAAACTGCTGTCATGAACACCGAAATGCATGTGCATGTCGTGGAGGTTATGGATATAAAAATCAACGTGAATCGCGTTCCTAGCTTTCTTAATTTGGACGCATCGGGTATGACCCGATTATCAGCGGCGCAGAGAGAACAAACTCCCGGCCGATTGCAAGCAGGGCAGCGTACCCTGATTGTTGCAGAAGCTTACAATGTCCATGTCCGCACCATGTATCGCCTGCAACAACGATACAACAACGCTAACATCACTGCATACCGTGACCGCAGAGGGCATCCCCTGGCGACCACGCATAAGCAGGACCGCTTCATCTACATGTAACACCTCCGTGATCGTTTGAAACCGGCCAGCGTGACAACTCTCGAGTCCATTGGCGCTGAACAGCGACCCATCAGCTACGACCCGGTACGAGGTTCAGTAGCGGCCAACAACCTGCATTGCCGTCGTCCTGCTCGAGGGCCTGTCCTCACGCCCGCGACCGCCAGGAACGACTACAGTGGGCTACACAGCACCGACATTGGTGGCATAAACAATGGAGGTCGATAGTCTTCTCCGAGGGGAGCTTCTACTGCGTTTCCACCTCGGATGGCAGAGTGACGGTGTGGTGCAGGAGGGGGTAAACGCTACAGAGACGCATGTGTCATGGAGAGAGACGCGAGGGTTGGCCAAAGTGTTATGGTGTGGGGGAGCTATAGGCTTGAATCAGAGATATGGCCGCATGTGCTCCAAAATATTGGTGAATGTAAGCGAAGAGAATGGCATCACAGCGCAGCGCTACGTCGACAAGATCCTAAGACTTCACAATGTGCTCTTCTTCACGCGTCAACATATCAGCCTGCGCCAGCAGGAGAGTGGTACATCCCACACGGCCAGGGTTGACATGTGCTTCCTGCGTCTAGCACAACATCAGATGCATGCCGTGGCCGGCTCACAGCCCGGATCTGAACCGAATTGAACACTTCTGGGATGAAATCCAGAGGCGGCGGCACCAAGTGGTCCCAAAGCCGACAAGACTGTAACCAAAGTGTATCCAAGAAATTGACTTTATCAGATTTATCCAAATTTAGCTCTGACATAATGAAATTAAAACTTATTGCACAGTCACACACTTTTCGCGTTCCTTTTACGGTTCAGTGTATGTATGTATGTATGTATGTATGTATGTATGTATGTATGTATGTATGCATGTATGTATGTATGTATGTATGTATGTATGCATATATATATGTGTGAATGTGTGTTTGTATATATATATATATATATATATATTATATATATATATAATATATATATATATATATGTATATATTGGCAGGGCTGGCCTGCTAGGTAGCCGGCCAGAATGCTAGAAATAGATCATAAACGATCAAACTACAAGGGAAATTCTCTAGAGGAAGAATTCAGCGAACACCAGAACCAAATTTGGCGGGCAGGACATATGAAAAATTAAATAAAAAACAGACTTATATGCATACCTCGGTTTCGGTCTTAACAAAATAATTACTTGCATAATTCAAGTGTCCGTGACTTCTTCAGTACATTCGGTCCTCGAGATGCAAACCGCAAGACTAACCCCAGCTCTCTGTGTCAAGACAGACACGTGCTTAGTCTTACTGATTACATCAGGAATAAAATTTCAAATGTCTTGGTTCCGGCGCGCTAAGAGACTCCTGAAGCGAAGGGCTGCAGTGAATAATTCACTGCGGGTAAAGCTTACTGCTAGGGAACGTATTTATTTAAATATTTAAAAATTGAGGGAGATAAATTAATATTAATTTTAATATCAATTTAAAACCAGTAGTCCAGCATTCAAAAAATCTGAGGAGTCAGAGAAAATACAAATATATGTGTATATTGGCAGGGCTGGCCTGCTAGGTAGCCGGCCAGAATGCTAGAAATAGATCATAAACGATCAAACTACAAGGGAAATTCTCTAGAAGAAGAATTCAGCGAACACCAGAACCAAATTTGGCGGGCAGGACATATGAAAAATTAAATAAAAAACAGACTTAAATGCATACCTCGGTTTCGGTCTTAACAAAAGAATTACTTGCATAATTCAAGTGTCCGTGACTTCTTCAGTACATTCGGTCCTCGAGATGCAAACCGCAAGACTAACCCCAGCTCTCTGTGTCAAGACAGACACGTGCTTAGTCTTACTGATTACATCAGGAATAAAATTTCAAATGTCTTGGTTCCGGCGCGCTAAGAGACTCCTGAAGCGAAGGGCTGCAGTGAATAATTCACTGCGGGTAAAGCTTACTGCTAGGGAACGTATTTATTTAAATATTTAAAAATTGAGGGAGATAAATTAATATTAATTTTAATATCAATTTAAAACCAGTAGTCCAGCATTCAAAAAATCTGAGGAGTCAGAGAAAATTCAAATATATGTGTATATAGGCAGGGCTGGCCTGCTAGGTAGCCGGCCAGAATGCTAGAAATAGATCATAAACGATGAAACTACAAGGGAAATTCTGTAGAGGAAGAATTCAGCGAACACCAGAACCAAATTTGGCGGGCAGGACATATGAAAAATTAAATAAAAAACAGACTTAAATGCATACCTCGGTTTCGGTCTTAACAAAAGAATTACTTGCATAATTCAAGTGTCCGTGACTTCTTCAGTACATTCGGTCCTCGAGATGCAAACCGCAAGACTAACCCCAGCTCTCTGTGTCAAGACAGACACGTGCTTAGTCTTACTGATTACATCAGGAATAAAATTTCAAATGTCTTGGTTCCGGCGCGCTAAGAGACTCCTGAAGCGAAGGGCTGCAGTGAATAATTCACTGCGGGTAAAGCTTACTGCTAGGGAACGTATTTATTTAAATATTTAAAAATTGAGGGAGATAAATTAATATTAATTTTAATATCAATTTAAAACCAGTAGTCCAGCATTCAAAAAATCTGAGGAGTCAGAGAAAATTCAAATATATGTGTATATAGGCAGGGCTGGCCTGCTAGGTAGCCGGCCAGAATGCTAGAAATAGATCATAAACGATCAAACTACAAGGGAAATTCTCTAGAGGAAGAATTCAGCGAACACCAGAACCAAATTTGGCGGGCAGGACACATATATACACACACACACTCACACACACACACACACATACACACACACATACACACACACACACATATATATATATATATAAAACAGCGTGGCAAATGTTTATAAGCCATTTAAAAGCACACTAAAACCGTTAGATTCACTTCGACATTTAAATTTAATTTTCCAAAATATTTTCATCGGTTTGAGACGGCGAAAATATAAAAATCTTGGAAATCAGTGATGTCGGTTTAGATAAAAATTCATGCATAATTAGATAAAAGCAAATATAGAGCAGGATAGAGAGTTTGCTCTGAGCAAAGATAAACCCATTTTAAAAATAATACTTTCCAGAGGAAAAGCTAGCCACATATGCTATTGACATATGAAGACGTACAAATATCAGTCAATGCACTTTTACTCCTCTCATTAAACTACCATTGTATTTTTTTTCTTTCTACATTTGATTGGAAATTTTGTATGAACTACATATTAATACAGCTTTATTACAAAAAACGTTCGTATAACATTCTTTTCTACTCTAGGCACAATGCCAGAAAATTTGGGGGGAGCGACCAGTCGATTAGATGGACCCCAGTACGCAACCGGTACTTAATTTATCGACCCCGAAAGGATGAAAGGCAAATTCAACTTCGGAGGAATTTGAACTCAGAACGTAAAACAGATTAAATACCTAATTCTTTACTACTCACAAAGGGCTAAACACAGAGAGGACAAACAAGGACAAGTGCGTAACTGGTACTTAATTTATCGACCCCGAAAGGAGGAAAGGTAAAGTCGACCTCGGCGGAATTTGAACTCAGAACGTGGCGGCAGAGGAAATACCTATTTCTTTACTACACACAAGGAGCTAAACACGCAGAGGACAAACAAGGACAGATAAACGGATTAAGTCGACTATATCGACCCCAGTGCGTAACTGGTACTTATTTAATCGATCCCGAAAGGATGAAAGGCAAAGTCGACCGTAGCAGCAGACGAAATACCGCTAAGCATTTCGCCCAGCGTGCTAACCATTCTGCCAGTACATGGTACAGCATGTTGGTGTTCATTTATGAACTAAATTACTGTGTTAATTTATGCTGTTGTAATGGAAAATTCAAACTGTTTTCCCAGTCTGAATTTCTTCAGCAAATTTTTCTGTTACTGTACTAATTGCGCTGGTAGAATTCCGATATTAATTATGCCAACAATTCACAATAAATAATACATCCGAGTATTTGTTCGAAGTGTGGATGTTTAATTCGATTAGATATGTGACACTTTATCAATACGTGAATAATTGCAAATATTTCAAGCATGCTCTCAATAAATCAAACGAATGTGTGCTGCAGCCATTATCTAGTCATCAGTTTAACACCATTGGTATTTACGAACTTTATATTCTGTATTGATTAAACAGATCAAGCACTAGAAAACGTTAAACTACAATTACGTCAAATTTAGTGTGATTTCGTAGCATAATTTAAGCCATTTATTCTTCTTTTATATCTGATATCCTTTTGGGAAAATTATGGACATCACCCGAATCCATATCTTCGACTCTGAAATATACTTCACGCCTAGTAAAAATGCAAATTATATTCGAGCAGAAAATTTAAATTTTAATATAGTGTGATAAATATATTTTCGACTCTATATGAGGCTGTTATAGTGAACAGAGGCATAGTTTAGAAGTCGTGGCATAAACATCTTTCTGTAGATATTGTCTTCGACTCAGGAGAGGGTTATGTTGATTATGCTGCTGGTCATAGAAATTTCATAGTTTCCCAGATTTTATTTTATTAATTACTTTGCTTTTAATTTCCTCGGGTGTTTCAGTTTATAAATTAATCTTGAATTTTGATTCAATATGAAAATTTACGTGATATATACTGACATGCAAAATACGTATTCTTAATTTTTAAGGCCTAAAATATCCAAACCATAATGCCACATATTACCCACATTGTTGCACGAATGCTAGAATAATAGACACGCTATTGTAAATAATCTTTACCTTTTAATATTGTTTTTCCATGTGAAATGTTCACAAATGATTTAATAAAGTAACGGAGCTGTTTTGTATTATTATATTACTCTTGATAAAAGAGAGTGGGAAAAGATTTACACGCTAATAATATGATTTGTGGTTTTAGCTTGTACTTTTAGTTTTGTGAAAAAAAATGCGTATCATAGATGACTTTTATTGCACTCAAAAGATAGCTAATAAAATTTATTGAAAGTCCGCTAAAGGATGACAGCACTCATCTCGTTCATTCTCCCCTTTTCCGGCGTGAGTTACATTTTGCTACCAAACGTTATGTGAATTCGTTCCTGCTTTTTTGTATGTCAATTTTCTGTGTTAAACTTTGAAATTCTGTTACTTAAACAATACTTTTCGCTCTAAGGGGCAGAAAATTCAGTTGGATTATTATTTTGAAAACAAAAAACAACTTATTATTGGACTGTTTGATTTACCCGTTACTGTGTATATTATTTGTGAAATTGTCATTTTTGACAAAGATTTAAAAAAGCTTTTGTGATGGAATTTAACATTGCATCCCGAAAGGATTTTCCTGTGATGGAAAAAGGTTTAACAAGTAATAATGAGAAAACACAAGAAAGACCAATTTTTTCGGCCGCAGTGAGCGGTAACGTGACTGATTTAGAAGTGAAAATGGAACAACTGTTCAAGTTCCGAAATTTAATTTTAAAAATGACGGCGACACTAAACTGTGGCCGCCTCCTGAAACGGTACAAGCAATTAATGCTAGAACAGTAGTGTACAAAATTTATAACATAAAGGAAAAGAAGATTACGGAAGCCAAAAACAAAGTGGTGGAGAGGTGCTTGGCTCCAATATGGGATCAGGTATGCTACGTTGGCCGTGGTACGCGAAGTGCGACTGTCGAAGCGCAGTTCCAAAAAGCTGACGTAGCCAAAGATGTGTCAACAAAGACATTAAAGAACGAGGAGGTAATGCTGCTACCCACATATTTGGGTCACAGAACTGCAAAAATTACGGTGGAAGAGATACCAGCAAGATATAAAGTTCTGCGGGTAGCAGCGGCTGTGATTTATGACGTTGAGGAGGAGGTATCCATCTAACAGATGGAAAAGAAGGACGCCATAAATTGGAAAGGCCAGACATTAGAAATGGTAATCCAAGCGGCGAATGAGACCCCAGAAAATTTTCCCGATAGGGTATTTGTAGGGGAGGGGCTATCATTGCGAGTGACCGTGGAGGGGAGTAGGCCCAGATGCTTCAAGTGTCGAGAAAAGGTCCACGTTCGCTCCAAATGCACGAAAAAGAGAATGTGGCCCTCTCCAAAAAGCTGCAAAGGAGGTGAAGGAAAAGACGGACAAGCCGGAGAACGCTTCAGAGAAGAAGGAAGAAAATGTTGCTGAGGGGAAAGAGGAAACAACTGAAGAAATGAAGCTTACCACAGTTAGGCATAAGCGGAAAAAGGCACATGTCCCTGACTCCCCTCTCCAATGAAAAAAATTAACAAAACATACAACAGACACACACAACCAAACTCCCCAATCCAACCTCACGATAAAATCATTTATCACCCGCCCCCCGCCCCCACCAAAAAAAAAACACGTGGAAAAACGGTGGCGTTTAGAGAAAGAAATGAACCGATGTTCAAATACATTAGCTCACAACACAAGGCACGTGTTTACAAAAGAACAAAAGGCACACCGACAGGCATTCGTTTTGCATTAATGAACGAATGCCTGTGGAAAGTAATAACTCTTTACCCGGACGATGTGCGAGATGTCAGTACGGAAGTGGCGGAGGGTAAATTAATCGTAAGCCCGGCCGCCACACCAACAAATAGCCCATTCATATTGACGGAATAGTTGATCTTCATTGCAAATATATATATAATATATATATATATATATATATATATATATATATATATATATATATATATGTATGTATATATATAACTTATAAAATAGGGGCAAAAGAAAAATTCTAATGCCAAATATGCCGAAAATAGACAAATTGTCAATAACCATTATAATTTATGCGTCTCGAAACAAGCTGATAGAAATTTCTAAAAAATTCCGTTATTACCGTATTGGTCCCAATTTCAGACTTAATTCATAACAATTTCCTCCTCCTCAGCGATAAATACGTAAGACATAAATGAAATACTTACTCATACCCATGGAAAAAGCAAGCACTAAGTCATGAGCAGACCTAAGCACCCCAAATATATCCAAAATAGAAAATCTCGAGACACGTGTGATTCGAACTAGAAACTTTCATAGAGTGAGAGAGGCCGGAAGTTAAAGTTTATATATATATATATATATAGTGAAGGCGCGTGGCTTAGTGGTTAGGGCATTCGGCTCATGATCGTAAGGTTGTGAGTTCGATTCCGGCGGCGCGTTGTGTCCTTGAGCAAGACACTTTATTTCACGTTGCTCCAGTCCACTCAGCTGGCAAAATGAGTTGTACTTGTATTTCAAAGGGTCAGCCTTGTCACTCTCTGTGTCACGCTGATTATCCCGAGAACTACGTTAAGGGTACACGTGTCTGTGGAATGCTCAGCCATTTGCACGTTAATTTCACGAGCAAGCTGTTCCGTTGATCGTATCAGCTGGGACCCTCGTCGTCGTAACCGGCGGAGTCTTTATATATATATATATGTGTGTGTGTGTGTGTGTGTGTGTGTGTGCGTGTGTGTGTGCATGTGTGTGTATATGTGTGTGTGTGTGTGTTTGTCTGTGTGTAAGTGAAATTGTTAGCATACAACAGGATTCGAATACTTGTCACCAACAAGCACAGGAAAATAATTCATTTTTCTAATGTAAAAGACTTTCAGTATTCAGAAGAAAGGAATCTAATCTGCGATGATTGTGGCTTATGTAAACTTAAACTAATTTGGACTTAATTGAAAGCTGAAATATTAATAATAATTCGATGTAGTGGAATTCTTATCCAATTGCTCTGCATCACCAACAATTAAGCGAAGGTATGTTTGCTACTGATACGAGAATTAAATATCTGATGATAATGGTTATGACCTTTCCTCCAGGAGCTGAACTGTGACGCTTATAAACTGGGGTTTAGAGATGTATAATGAAAAATAAAAGTGAGAATGAAAGAAATGTACCTGGTTAAAGCAATAATATCAAGCGTAAGAGATTTGTACTGTGTTGAAACACAGATTAGATGTAGGTGACATATACTCGGCTCAAAATCAAAATATACATTGCGAGTGACCGTGGAGGGGCGTAGGCCCAGATGCTTCAAGTGTGGGCTGTAACTGGTTCGAACACAAATATAAAATGTATGAGTGGATAAACTAAAGCTAAAAGAAATATACGTCTTAGAATAGATCGAATTCATCCAACCACAAATATAAGAGGTGTAATTTGTTCAAACACTAACCAAAGCAAGAATTTTACAAACTAAACAAAGAAGCTTGTATACGAACGATCAAACTAGTAGAAAGCGGATCCAAATGGCCGCCAAATCGAACATAACTGCTTAATGCAGTAGGCCACATTGCATAATGTACTTGTACATAGGTCGTCCTGCGAATAAAATTCAACGTCTTCAAGTTTAGCTGGAGCCTCTTTAATAATAGGTATACTGAAGGCGGCGAGGTGGCAGAATCATTGGCACGTCGGGCGGAATGTTTAACGGCATTTCACTCGTCGCAACGTTCTGAGTTTAAATTCCGCTGAGGTCGACTTTATCTTTCATCCTTTCGGCGTCGATAAAATAAGTACCATTTGAATACTGGGGTCGATGTAATCGACTCAATCCCCTCCCCGTAAATTGCTGCTCTTGTAGCAACATTTGAAATCATTATTATGGCTTTCATAAAGGCATTGAACTGGCAGAATCGATAGCACGCCGGGCGGAACGCTTAACGGCATTTCACCCGTCTTCGCGTTGAGTTGAAATTCCACCGGAGACGTCTTTGCCTTTCACTCTTTTGGGGTCGATAAATTAAGTACCAGTGAAAGACTGGGGTCGATGTAGTCGACTAGTCCCTTCCTCCAAAGTTTCAAGGCCTTGTGCCTTCAGTAGAAAGGAATAGCAGGAATACTGGATCAAAGAATCCGCGTAACCGACAACGACGACCACGACAACGCCAAAGAAGAAGAGGAAGGAGAAGAATTTAAAACAAGCAGCTTCACCATCACCGGAACGTTCATCTGTAGCCTCAACACCGAAATATTGCGCTCGCAATTAGAATATATTCATAATTACAGTAGATAGGCGAGGTTAATTGCTGTAAAAGAAGATAAGAAGATA
The DNA here is from genome assembly GCF_006345805.1 of Octopus sinensis. Taxonomy (NCBI): domain Eukaryota; kingdom Metazoa; phylum Mollusca; class Cephalopoda; order Octopoda; family Octopodidae; genus Octopus; species Octopus sinensis. The sequence continues at coordinate 20,002,514 of NC_043011.1, read as the reverse complement.
AAAAGTTACCTTTTGATTGTGAGTTGAAATCTTATGAGTCTTGTAAGCAGCTTTTTAACTTACCTGCATCTATATATGAGAAACTTATTATGGGGTTCAGATCAAATCAGAAATCCAGATAGATGGATAGATAGATCCGATTAAATCCTCTTTCTTTAAAAAAATTGCACTGTGTTTAACATAAGAATTTAGTAATTCGGTACAAAATATTATTGAGATGTCAAATGATAATATTAAATGCATCACTGAAAGCGTCGAGCTGAACGCTTAGCCACATTTCATCCGCCCTTGTGTCGTGAGTTAAAATTCCGTTGAGGCCGATAAAATAAATACCAGTCAAATAATGAGGTTAATGTAATCAACTTTCGCCTTCCCCCGAAATTGCTTGCTCTGTGCCAACATTTCAACGTATTAAATATATTATTGGTTCTTTCTACCGAGCCAAGGTTAGCTTATATTTTGTTAAATGCTTATAAGGAAGCAGGTTTATCGTAAGTGGGTATCGGAAATAAGAATCGAGCTCAACACTGCAAATCACAGCCAACTCATCAATATGACAGTGTTGAGACTTTGAGAGCAAGGTATCGTAAGCAAAGATATAGAAGTTCAGATGGCTTGATACAAACAATTGACATATTGACAGCCAACTGCGATGCTCCTCCCATATTTACGTTATAAATTGTAACATATCAACCATATTGATTTGCTTCCAGAGATAAACAGAGGAAATCAGGTGTAGACACAATCGAGATATTTCTAACTATTTAGCATAAAAGATCATGAAGATAACAAACTATTCATAGCATCATTAGTAAACAACCTTAACCGTTCGCTTCACAGTAACCTCATGTATTCCTACGACTCATTATACACACACACACACACACACACACACATATATATATATATATACGTGTATATCTGTATATATATATGTAGGTATGCATGTAGGTATCTATCTATATATATATATACATACATACATAATTACATACATACATATATATATATATACATATATATATATATGTGTGTGTATATATATATTATATGTATATGTGTGATTTTCATGAATATTCTCTAATAGCTTATTCCATTCTGACTTATTAAGTTTACCAGACCGGAAAGCATTAACAAATATTTTTTGAATAAAAATTTTAATAAAATACCGTTTAGAATACATTTGAGCATATTAAAATATGTAAATGTATTTCTACCGCTGGAGAACAATATAACAAGTAATGAATATAAAAGAAGATGACACCGCGACACAGTTTTAGTATGCAGGTTCAAGCAATTTACATTCTACTTACAAAAGTAATGGACACATGTCATACAGAATTTCATTTTGTCACCTTCTACTAATATATGAGACATCTGGGAAAAATGTTTGAATCGAAAGCAATATTTGAATTATATTTACGTCGTGTATAAATAATCCTTCATAGCGAGGCGCAATAAAATTTCTTGCAAGGAATATATTTCGACTCCTGTACATCAATTATTGTCTTAGGTTATTACGTTAATGCCTCTAGCGGCAAGACTATCACATAAACTTGTTCAAATGTTTAATAATCGTTTTACCTTTGTGCTTTGTTTAAAATTCATATTTTCCGACCAAACCCTTTAACAACGGATGAAGAAAGCAAAACCTTACTGCTACATAAATAAATTTAATAGCAGTAATTTTAATTTAAGTGAACTACCATGTTACTGAAACTACTTTATTGTTTAGCTTTGCTTTATTTGGATGTTAATCATAGTAATTTCGAAGAGCGTTGTTAACGGGTTCTCAAAAACGTGGTTACTATGTAAGTTTATTCTTAGTTAAACTTTTAAATTTCATACTTCTTACATGCGTAATATTGTACCATTTTCAAACGCATGATAAAGTGTGGCTCTGTGAGGTTGTTTTTCTATAGAAACATTTCACCGAAACGAAGCTCCAACACGACATGTTCAATGACGTTTGAATATTGAATTCAAATGACTAGAATATTGACCCTCATTGGTTAAACATTAAAAACTAAACAATCGCTTTAAGAGGCATTAGTTTCTAACCACGTATTTAAGTATGTCCTGCTTTAAGCATGTAGACCAGGAATTCATCTATATTGGCCTAGTGAGGAATGCATAGGTTCATCTGACAAATACAAGACATCTGGGTAGATGTTCCCAATTGGATCAGATATATCATATACATCGTTATCCATTTATTCTGAATAGATGTTCCTCATAAGTATCGATTCGAGTGGATGTTTGGTATCTTAAAAATACATGTGAAGTTACGGTATTTAAATGATGCGTATTTCTACTAATAACACTTTTGGGAGCTCAAAGACTCTTACTCGTAAATCCAGTATACTATAAATCGTAAACTGGGAATACATTTAATCACGTGTTTTATTCCCAGTGCTTTATTCCTTGTACAGCAAAGCGCCAGGCATCTCTGTCCTTTGTCATCTCACCTGAAAGGTTCAACGTTCTGAGGTTTTTTCTTCAGTACTTCATCCCATGTCTTCCTGGGTCTCCCACTTTCACGTGCACCATCTAGTTTCAGAGATCGGCACTTCTTTATGGGAATGTCAGCATCCACCTGCATCACATGACCAAACCAGTACAGAATTCTCTCTGCAACTAATTCCTCGTATGCCTAACTCACAAAACACAACCACTCTGTCGAACATGTACGCTTATTAACATCCAGCGGAGCATACTAGCCTTACCCCTTTCTCACCTCCCCATGTCCTCTGCATTCATGGCCCATATATCACTACCATGCAAATTTGCTGTCCGTAAACATGCATCGTACAATCTTCCTTTCACTTGGAGAGAGAAACGTTTCGTGACCAACAAAGGTAACATCTCTCTGAATTTCCGCCATCCTAAACTTATTCTAACCATCACACTCTCCTTGTATCTCCTCACAACCACTACTAATTTTGTCCTCTAGGTAGCAGAAATAATTATCCACGCCGCTAATGAGCCACTAGGACATTTAAAAGAATCAATTTCACGAGTTTCCTAAGTTATTTTTATATATCCTGTGTATCTTCCACATACGAAAACTATCTTCTCTGATAACCTTCCTGTTAATCCACTGCAGGAAGTAAAAACAAACACGCAAAACGTGATATCACTCTAGAGCATGTCATTTATAATTCAAACGTAATTGCAGTGTTGTGAGAGTAAATAAGGGATTAGGAAATAAAGCATAAAATTTCATGCAGATATTTCTAGAATAGTTATGCACATAGTGCATAGGTCATTCAGCAAAGTTTTCCTTGTAAGCCAAATATACTATCTTCAGAGAGGAATCAAGGAATATACCCTAAATAAGAGATATTAATAGTTGAAGAATTAAGGAATATACTTTGTAAAAGATAATACCGGTTCGGTTTTCGAAGATGGACAGCGTAGATTGTAAGTGGAAGGCCTGCTAGGTTTACTGGAAAGTATAAAAGGAAGAGTCACAAATGTGTGAGAGTGGGTAGAGACTCACTGATATAGAATAGGCAACTATAATTTAAGATAGATAGATAGGTAAATAGATAGATGAATAGATAAATACACGCACATACACACACAGAGAATTATCCGATAGCCATATGGGATGAGGTAGCGGTTGAGGGTTGTAAACAAGATACAAAAAAAATCATCAGACAATAGCAATTTAGCATATCGTATGTTAATTATTTACAATAAATTTGAAGGAAGTGATTTATAATTAAATAATTTATAATAGTGAAAACGTTCTATATTTAATAGATGAGGAACTATGTACATTATTTACATTTGACAGATATTTGTCCTCATCTTGTTTCTTGTTAACACAGCGTTTCGGCTGATATACCCTCCAGCCTTCATCAGGTGTCTTGGGAAAATTTCGAACCTGGGCACTCATACCTAAGATATTTTTCGATGTTATTATTATTATTAGTATTATTATTATTATTATTATTATTATTATTATTATTATTATTATATTATTATTATTATTCAGGTCACTGACTGGAATCGAACTCGGAACCCCAAAATTCTGAGTGCGATTCCAGGCGGTGACCTGAATAATAATAATAGTAATAATAATAATAATAATAATAACCGTTACCTAGCGGTTCGGTAAAAGAGACCGATAGAATAAGTACTGGGTTTACAAAAGAATAAGTCCCGGGGTCGAGTTGCTCGATTAAAGGCGGTGCTCCAGCATGGCCGCAGTCAAATTACTGAAACAAGTAAAAAGAAAAAGAAGAAAAAAATAACATCGAAAAATACCTTAGGAGGAGAAAAGATTGTCGGGATTACGTCAGTAACTGTACATTGCATTGATTTCTGTATAGCTTGGATTATTAGGTGATTTCGGCGCATATCGAGAGTCATTTAGGACGTATCTTCTATTTAGGGTGATATTCTTATATAAATCACGCAATATTAGTAACCTTTTAGGTAATACTTGTTAATTACTTTCAAATATACGTTTCGTGTGGACAATTGTTTTCCGAACAGTTATTGAATGATCATACCAATATTATATTTCCACTGTATAGGGCCGTCTTGGGAAGCATAATCATAATAACAGCAGCGTGTATTTGCATTTGCGTATACTTCAAAATGTGCGATTTTTGGTTTCATTAGCTGAAACTGTTTGCGGATTGGTGTAAAATTCAATCTTTCTCTTGGCTTGCATCCTTATCACATGGTCCCTTGTTTCTTCTCTCAATGTTGGTGAATGTACTTTAAATTAAGGAGAAGGTTTGTGGGGAGCATATAAATCATGGCTTTCTACTTTGTTATCTGTATATTCTCTATTTACATGGTTCCCCATCTAAGCTAACTTGTAGAAAGTAACTTTTCTCGGATGCACCCATAGAATGATATTAATTTCTAGTCCCTAAATGATACCTATTTCCTTTCATATATATATATATATATATATATATATATATATATATATATATATATATATATGTATGTATGTACGTATACATACAACGTGTCTCAAAAGTCAATGATAGGTTTCAATATTTAATAACTTCCTTAACTTTACAAATAAATGCATGGAATTTTGATGCAATATAAAGGACACAATGAAAATTAATATGCACGGGTCAAATTCTGCAACACTACTACATCACATATAAAAAATTACATCACCAACATGACAGCCATTTTCGGCTTCGGACGCCCGTTCTCTTTCCAAAACTTGCACTATAAAACTTTTCAGAGTTTCAAACCCTACTTCTCTGATTTCATTATTAATGTTCTCCTTCAGTTGCACCAGGGTCTCCGGCTGATTGACGTGAACCTTCTCTTTCAGGTATCCCCACAAGAAAAGATTCGGTTTAATCAAGTCTGGCGCACGGGGAGGCCATTCAAAGTAGACATCACACATGGTTCCAGCAATATGGGGCAACTTCTCATACCACAAAAGAAACAATGCAATTGCTGCGGCAGGGATTTAGAGAGACAACAACCTCTCACTTCGCCGATGTCAACTGCCTTTACGTTTCCCATATTTGACTAGCCCGCATGTTTTCATATAGGGATACCTGAAAGAGAGGGGCTACGTCAACAAGCCCCTGAACATCAATAGAGAAATTTGAGAAGTCGGGTCCGAAACTCTTGAGGGTGTTATAATGCAAGTTTTGGAGAGAACACGGATGTGCAAACCGAAAATGGCTGCCATTTAAGCGATGTAAATTTAAAATTTTTCATGCGTTGCAGTAGTATTGCAAAATTTGACTTGTGAATATTAATTTTCATTATGTCCTTTATATTGTAACGAAATTTCATGCATTTATTTATAAAGCTGAGGAAGTTGTTGAAAATTGAAAGCCAACAGTGACTCTTGGGACTTATATATATATATATATATATTATCTCATTATCGTATATTAAACTTTTTAATACTTTTTGATAGTTATATATATTTAAATAAAAAAAAATTAAATTAAAAAATTTATTAATTTAAATTTTAAAAAATATTTTTAAAAAATAAAAATTTATAAATATAATTAATAATTTTTAAATTTAAATAATTTAAATTTTAAATTTTATACTTTTATATATTTTTGTATTTATTATTATTTTATTTTTATGTTTTGGTTATGTTTTTCACTGTTTGATTTGCCTAATATGGTTTTATCTCCAATTTAATTTATATATATATATATACTTATATATATATATATATATGTGAAGAAATCTAATTCTCGCGACAACTATGATTGTCACACCTGACGAAGGTCAATAACCCGAAACCGAGTCCGTGTGTTCATAAGTTAAGACGAAGGATGACTTCCCTTTGCAAATACTGACAGGACACAGATAGTTGTGTCTATGCCAGCTGGAGAGTGTGTCCTCCTGGGCTAAAACTGTCAGTAGCATCCACCCTTAGGGTTAGCCATATTGAATGGCAAAATAACGTCACGATATATATACTTATATACCATATATATATTATATATATATATATATATATATATATATATTATATATATATATATATATATATATATATATATATATATATATAGGTTTATATATATATATATATGTATAGGTTTAAATTTTGGGACAAGACCATCAGTTTCAGATACAAAGTAAGTCGATTACATCGACCCCAGTGTTCAACTTCTATCTTTTTTATTGACTGCGAAAGGACGGATGGGAAAGTTGACTCCTTCAGCATTTCAACTCAAAACGTAAAAATGGATGAAATGCCGCTAAGCACTTTGCTCGGCGCGCCAACGATTTTGTCAGCTCGTCGCCTTCGCAAACACAGCGCACGCACACCCACAAACACTCAAACACACAATATTAGATATATACACGCATACACACGCGCACAAACACACACGCGCGCACAAACATACACGTGCGCACACACAATCACATATATAGATATATATGCATATGTATAAATACACACATACTCCCGTTCACTCTCCTATCTTGCACTCGGTCGGTTACCACGACGAGTGCTCCAGTTGGTCCGATGAAGGGCACAGTCTGATGTGAAGTTAACATGCAAGTCGTTGAGCACTTAACAAAAACGCGTACCCTCAACCTAGTTCTCGGGGAGATTCAACGTGACAGAGAAGGAGACAGGGCTAGCCCTTTGAATCACAGGCACATCGTGTTTTGCCAGGTGATGGAACAGGAGCACATTAAGGAAGGATTCTTGCTCAAGGACACAACGCGCCGTCAGGATTCGAACACAGGGCCTTACGATCATAAACCGAATACCCAAACCACTAAGCCAAACGTCTCACACTCAGCCTCTTACACGCACGGGCACATAGACATAAACATACACACATATACATATGAGTTGAGAAATAAGCCAGTGGTTTGACATCCAGTAATCTACTATCGATAGCCATGTAACCTAGTACAACATATAGAAAGTCGATCTGTTGGTGACTAAACCCGCCAGCTACATGCGGGATTGTAAAACCATTATGTCTTGCTTTGTCCCCATCTGTTGAGAAAAACTATATCTGAACGGAATAAAGCTACTAGTAACTGCAACAGTGAATTTCACTCAAATCATCTGTAAGTATTCATATGAAAATATATCGATAAATGGAAAACATATGAAATCAATCCATGCGCATACTACGAAATATCGCAGTAGCTGCCTCATGATCCATGCAGCAGAAGAACGGTGCTGGAAACTGAAATAATTTTATGTAACACAATGGTATGTTAGAAGGTTGCTACACAGATGAATCAGAGAGGAACTCTGCTGTTTGGAATCAGGTTTTGAAGTTACAATATCGATAAGGCTGTGGAGAAATAAACTGAAAGGAAACATGTTCATGTTTGATTCCCCTTCATTAAGTTTGTAAAATGTATTATGTCTAAAGTAGATCAAATTCCAGTAACCTTTTGAAGGATGATAGGTTTAAGTGTTCTAAACAGAAAGTGGTGCTATCCAACACCAATGATTGTGTACTCACCGAAACTAATGAGTTTTACATCGTTATGCAAATGAACAAAAGAAGGTAGCCCAAAGAAGACGGAGTAGAAATGAGGACTAATTTTAGTGTGAATATCGAGTAGTAAGCACAATAATATCCCGTTGATATTGGCATGCATAGTGTGTGGCAATGCATATCACATCGGATTTCCCTTAATTTTGTCCTCCGAGCATGTCTTCATCATTATCAACTCCAAACCCAAAGAGATGAGGGAAGAGAAAATAATTTGGATGTAGCTAAACTTGAAAACGTTGTAATTCTTTAAACTACATTATAACTAAACTGCAGGACATATTACATGAATACCAGGAAAGGCAAAAGAGAGGACACACTGCTAAATAATTTAATAAATGGTAGCATTTCTATTAAAATACCATACATGCAAAGTACATTACATTGGCGACAAGAAAGTTAATGGAGAGGAATGAAAAATCCATTCTGCAAAAGATGACAGAGAACTTGCAGATTCGTGGGAAGCAGCAAAACCAGCGAATATAAATGCGAAATTTTCCTGCTAAACGTCATTGTGCTAAGCAAGCGCCTACCAAATCTAAAGGGAATACATCGAAAATGGCTTGACTGCGACGAGGATACCACACGTAGTGAAGTAGTGCAAAGCATGCTACTAAACTGAAGAAATCCTGTTAACGTTATATATATATATGTATATGTATACATACATACATACATACATACATACATACATACATACATACATAATACAATACATACATACATATATATATATATATATATATATATATATATATACATACATACATACATATACATACATACATATATATATATATAATATAATATATATGTATGTATGTATATATGCACATATACATATACATACATACGCATAAGTAGATTTGGCTTTATGTCTTATTTAGAGCGGATTTCACGTAGTTATTTGTGATTTACAGCTATTTGAGTGAATAATATAAAACGACACGACAGCAAAATATCATAGGAGACTTCTTTTCGGACTTGGTTATAATGCTTAACAGTACAGACACATGAAATGACATAAACTGACAGATATTTATATAGATACATAGAGAGGTAGATAGACAGACCGTATGAAAGTTAAATAGATAGATGGATGAATAACGAATGAATTAGATCGATACGTAATGGAATAGATTTGCAGAGAAATGACAGGTTATGATAGATGTAACAGATTATAGGAAGAAAGAATATGATAACAGACTTTTAGTATTCATTCTGGTTAAGTGGTGGATGTTCACTCGTGAAGATTCTGGCACTAGACCTGCCGTTTTATCATCAGTAGGTATGATATTTGAAACTTTTGAACTTTTCTTAACTTTTTGTACTTTCTAAACTTTTTTTGTACTTTCTGATTTTTCCTATTGTCGTTTCTTCCTATTTTGGTTTTTCTATCCCGCTGTCCGGCATTCGCCATGATAGATCGCTAGCAACTACACATTCTTTATTTACTTTCCTTGTTTCTTTCAGTCTTCCTCTATGTGGAAGAGCGTAGGCTCGAAACGTTAAATACTTTTTCACTTTCCAAGCGTTAAGTTAATACATCTGTTTGTGAATTATCCTTATATATATATATATATATATATATATATATATATATAAAGTTAATCCAAACTTGAAAACACAACAACGCAAGGACGTGGAACAAATATAGTATTATTGGACGCTCAGGAGGAAGGGAAGAGGAGGGCTTAACGTTTTGAGCGGAGCTCTTCATCAGAAACATAGGGAAAGGAAAGATCCAGAGAAGGGAAGACGGAGGAAAAAAATCGCCAACGGTACACACGCTGTCACATTTTGAATATATATATATATATATATATATATATACTATATATATGAGAAATGACCACTAAGTGGACATCCAGTATGCTAGATGTAGACACCATATGATCTGACCACTAAGAATAGGTTGTTCTCAGACATTACGTTTGTAAATATGTAAATGGTAACAATGAAACCTTGTATGTGACTTATTATTTATATTTTGTATCTTTTCATTTGTCTTCCTCGCTTACGTTTGGGCGTTTGCTTTTTGCATAATCGAAGCTTGCTAACGTACTTAAACTGGATCCCTGAATAAAACATACATGTTATTTTATATATATATATATATATATATATATATATATATATATATATATATTATATATATATATATATATATATATATATAATATATATATATATGTAGCAATAAAACAATTTTTTCCTGTAAGTTCTAGTAAATGTTTTATCGTACTTTTAATTGTTTTCTATATGGCATGATTTAAGTATATCATTGTTCTATTGCTACATGATGGTTCTTCTCTAATCTATATACATGTATTATATATTTATATATATATAGTAGTGGCAGGTAAGACACATGGTAACAGAGAGAAAAAACGCCTTTGTAGAGATTGATTCTGAACACTTAATTCCCTAATTATCGAGGAGAAAAGAAATATATCTAATAATAGTATGAAAATGCCACAGTGCCCAATAATATACATCATGAATAACATAACAAGTAAGCTGGCTGAAAGGAATATATATTATTTCTTTATTTAAATTTAGTTTAATACAAATTTATTTACTAGCGTTGTCTCTTGAATTTAGTCTATTTTTCCATTGATCTGTCATTTAATTTACGTTACTGTTCATGTTACAGTATCAACATGTACATCCATCACGTATGTTTGTACCTCCTTATTATCTCGAACTTATCTACATACCTCTGTTACACAGTGTATCTAGTTTATCTATCTATCTATCTATCTATCTATCTATCTATCTATCTATCTATCTATCTATCTATCTATCTCTCCATCCATCCCTCCATCCATCCATCCATCCATCCATCCATCCATCTATCAATCTATCTATCTATCTATCTATCTATCTATCTATCTATCTATCTATCTATCTATCTATCTATCTATCTATCTATCTATCTATCTATATATATATATATATATATATCTATCTAATAGAGAGACAGACAAATAGTTACACAGAGATAAATATGTATATTTATCTAGTGTATGCAATAAACTCGGATTTTCAAAAGTAAGCTAGTGTAGGAATCATTCGAGAGAAGGAAAGAATTTGTATTCGAATATCCATGCTGTGGATAATGAATCGATACAACATATCTAAAAATATCTAAACCAAAGTTTGTAGTCTAAATATATATATATATATGTGTGTGTATGTGTGTGTGTGCGCGTGAGTGCATGTGTGCGTGTATGTGCATATGTGTGTGCAGTAGGTGTGTGTGTTGAGTAATACAATCGACGACTATTAGCGACTATTAATGCTTTTATATCACACAGCCCGCTATTTTCTCTTCAGAGACTTGTTCTCACACCAAACAATAATTTCAATAAAACTTATTTTCCTGCTTACTCTCAGAAATAAGAAATATAACTGATATATAAACATCTAATTAAAGACTTGGGAATTAACCATTACCAGATAAGACAGAGTATTTGTAAAAAAATATAAAACTGATCTTTGCAGACATTTGATAAGCTTTTGTCACTTTGGGTACTAAATACAGTATAATGGATAAAAAGCTGTATTTGTTTTATGTACTTTTATTTTCTCATTATATAACAAAAAAATATATATATCATCAACGCTTCTTATTTGCTTTTTATATTTTGCTCATACTGATTATCACTGAGGTTTGTTAGAAATTACGCAAAACAACAGAGATGTATTAAGACATAAAGGAATAGAAGATGAAGAAAACATCAAAATTCAACATTAATCAAAACGAAAAAAAAATTCTGTGAATATAGTGTTGATGACCAATGACAATGTCCATTGAAAGGACAATAGAAATTAATGTATGGCTGGCGTGTTATGTCGTTTATCTCACTTCAGCAACATTGTGAACAATGAAAATAGCCAATGTTGTACATCATGTAATAAGGAACAGACAAGGAGACATTGTCGGTTCGTATTTGATGACAGCTCGCTTCCCTTAAGATTCTGTTTCTCTAGCATACATGACAGGAACATAAAACAAAAAATATCATTTTCCTCTTTTAATGATGTACTGAAATATTATATTGTGTAATCAGAAAAGGTGACATCGTGACTGTCATTGTACAATGTAAGCGTATTTTAAAGGAGACAAGTTGGGAACACAATTTTTTTTTGTTGTGTATGCGGTTTAATTATTCACTCCAGGATAGTCTCACACCAGCAGAAAGCAGAAAGAAGGCGGCGAGGTGGCAGACACGTTAGCACGCCGGGCGAAATGCGTAGCCGTATTTCGTCTGCCGCTACGTTCTGAGTTCAAATTCCACCGAGGCCAACTTTGCCTTTCATCCTTTCGGGGTCGATTAAATAAGTACCAGTTACGCATTGGGGTCGATATAATCGACTTAATCGGTTTGTCTGTTCTTGTTTGTCCTCTCGTGTTTAGCCCCTTGTAGGTATTAAAGAAATAGGTATTTCGTCTGCTGCTACGTTTTGAGTTCAAATTCCGCCGAGGTCAACATTGCCTTTCATCCTTTCGGGGTCGATTAAATAAGTACCAGTTACACACTGGGGTCGATATAATCGACTTAATCCGTTTGTCTGTCCTTGTTTGTTCCCTCTGTGTGTAGCCCCTTGTGGATAATAAAGAAATAAGAAAGCTCGCCTTCAAGCTGGGTACCCGAAGAAAATAAACATGTTTTACTTCAAACTGTCGCCAGCTTATATTCAATGATATAGTTTAATTCAGCTTTAAAAATTAATTTCTTGAGAATAAAATATTTGCCGCTTACAAAGTATTGCGTTTTGTAGCCATTTCTACGAAAAATAGAGTATACAAAAGGAATGTGTAATATATGGGTCTAGATTAAGGTGGTGAGATGGCAGAATCATTTGGGCGCCGGTCAAAATGCCCCCTCCGAAATTGTTAACCTTCTGCGAAAATGTGAATCCAAAATATGGATCTAGATTCATAAAGAAATGACGTTTGAGCCAATGACTCAAACAACTTCAACAAAACACCGTGTTCTGCGTGACTGCATTACCTGCTAGAAATACCAGCCAGATACTTACCAAATAGCATACTAGACTATTTAGTAGGGAAGGTATTTATTGTAATAAATGCCTTATATAATTATATAATGCGATCGTACGTATCTTCCTAACAGGTTTATTATTAGAAAAGCTGAGATCAATAATAACATTCATCGCAATAAACGTGTTAAATGTAAAATATATAGAACAATACTGATTTGAAATTTTGGTGCAGCGCCAGCAATCTGAGAGGAGGAGAAATCGATTACAGCGACCCCAGTGTTCAGCTGAAAGGATGAAAGGCAAAATCGACTTCGGCGGAATTTGAACTCTGAACATAAAACCGACGAAATGCCGTGAAGTTTTTTGCCCGGCGTGCTAACAATTCTGTCACCTCAACGCCTAAAGCTAGCTCGCGGCCTTAAGAATGTTACATACTGATTTCAATTTTTTGTCACGAGGCCAGCATTATATGGGGCAGGGTTAATCGATTACCAGTGCTCAGTCGGTAATTATTTTATCGATCCATAAAGCATAAAAGGCAAAGTCGACCTAGGCAGAATTTGAACTCAGAATATAAAGACGAACGAAGGCAGCTAAACAATGTTTACAGTTTAAAAAAAATTCAGAGGTGGGTGAATGGCTTCTTGTCGATTAAATGGTTTTGATCTTAGAATACTGTCTAACATCTATCAGACGGCGATATACGAACCACTTGGAGAGCATTGTATCCATTTTAAAAGACAACAGCTTACTGTGATAACTCGTATACTCAATTCCTGTAAACATTATAATCGTGATAAATCGGTGTTATGTCAATATGTATCCTCTATATTTTGATGTATGATCTATGTAATTAGTTATACTACCACGTTTTGCGTGAGTCTGTTTCCTGAATCGATATGCTGCCAGCAAACCAGCTAAACACTTAAAAGTTTTATCTTTTAGATAGCTAAATATTTAACTTTGTAGAATCCAGTTGAAGAAGTTGTATGCTATGCAAAACGCAGCTGTGTAGTTAAGTGGTTCGCACAGTGACTAGATCGTATTATATCAACTGCACGCTACAGTGTGGAAATACAATCAACTGCTTTGTGAGTAGAAACTCTATCACTCTTTCTGCCTGTCTGCCTGTCACACACGCAGTCACACACACACACACACACACACACACACACACACACACACACACACACACTGTTACACATATATATTTCGTAGAATCAAAACAGTGACTCTACGGTTAGGAGTTTAGTACGTTAGCATTTATCAAACTCTGAGCTTGATAAGTGACAACGCACAAAACTTTCGTCCCTTGAGTCTCTCTGTTCCATCTGCTATATATATATATATATATATAATATATATATACTCTTTACCCTTTTACTCTTTTACTTATTTCAGTCATTTGACTGTGGCCGTGCTGGAGCGCCACCTTTAGTCGAGAAAATCGACCCCAGGACTTATTTTTTGTAAGCCTAGTACTTATTCTATCGGTGTCTTTTGCCGAACCGCTAAGTTACGGGGACGTATACACACCAGCATCGGTTGTCAAGCGATGTTGTGGGAACAAACACAGACACACAAACATACATACACACACACACACACACACACACACACACACACACACACACATATATATATATACATACATATATACGACGGGTTTCTTTCAGTTTCCGTCTACCAAATCCACTCACAAGTCTTTGGTTGGGCCGAGGCTATAGTAGAAGACACTTGCCCAAGGTGCCACCCAGTGAGACGGAATCCAGAACCATGTGGTTCGTAAGCAAGCTACTTACCACACAGCAATTCGTACAGCTATATATATATATATATATATATATATATATATATAATATATATATATATATATATATATATATCCATATCTATCTATCTATCTATCTATCTATCTATCTATCTATCTATCTATCTATCTATCTATCTATCTATCTATCTATCTATCTATCTATCTATCTATCTCTCTCTCTATATATATATACATATATATATATGAAATACCATAAAGGAAAATGTGACTAAAGATGTCGAGACACCTACATTGTAAAAAATAGGAGTAAAATAATGTCTGTGCTTTGGGAAGAACGTAAATGTATTCACATACGCTGACAGGGGAAGAAACCTCCGCATTAACGAATCCAGAATCTCTCAGGCTAAACGTTTAGTTTCGCATATTTCCGTTCGCTACACGAGCAAGAGCTGCTCGATCGCCTGGCATCGGCTAATTCCGTCTGTCAGCATACATGTATGTATGTATGTATGTATGTATGTATGTATGTATGTATGTATGTATGTATGTATGTATGTATGTGTGTATGTATGTATGAATATACATATATACATATGTATATGTGCGTGTATGTATGTGTGATTGTCGCCGCTATTTAAAAATCCGGTCTATCCACAGCCATTTTTTTAAAATTTGTACACTTTGAAAGGATGAAAAGCAAAGGCGATTTTTGATTAAATTCATAGCGCAAAAACCGGGTCAAATACTACAAGGCTTTCTCTCAAACGCCATAAGAAATTCGCGTCTGGTTACTTTTTTATTTTTAGTTGCAAATTGGTAAATATATATGTCCCATTATGTGAAAATGAGTAGTTGAACGTTCGGGTGAATAGGGTCTATGAAATAAATATCAGGCTGGCATCCAATATTGGAATCGATATGATCAATTTAATTTAGTGAGAGTGATGTACTAGCAAATCTGGAGCGCAATGGATTAACAAATATAACAATGAATTATTATATAATTTATTGTCTTAATTGCCACGTACCATGAAGCTTTGGTGTATATAGAGATATATAGACAACTGAATTGACTGTAGGGAGTACATGTTTGACTTTAATATTACTACCGATAGAAGTTTATGTACGTATCCTTCTATGATGGGATTTCAGCATTGGATGCAGGAAAGAAAATATATAGTGAAGGAAATTTATACTGCTGTGAAGACACGGGCTGGAAAGCAGAGCATTTTCCAATCGAAGTCTGATGTAGAGAGATCATTGGACAGAATGTGAGACAACCGTTGTTATTGTTAGACTTAGCTCATCGTAAAATAAATACCACCATGACCGATATCCAAACTACAGTGGAAAAGGCTAGCCACTGGATTTGGTTAAAAAGAGACGATGAGCGATGGTTATCTCTCTATATATAAAACTGAGAACGTGTGTTTGTCTGTCTCTCTGTGTGTTTCCCTAAAACTTGAAAACTACACTACCAATTTCATTCAAATTTTACACATGCCTTACTTAAGGTACGGGCAGTGTCATCGGCCAAACAATTTTAACTTTTTCCCTAGGGCGACTCCGCAGCAATATCATATCTTCTCCACTATTTCAGTATTACGTGTTAAAAGTGAAACAAAAACATCTCTCTATTGTAATGCAGACATTCACTTTAATACTGAAACTATTAAAGTGAAGGTATTATATATCAGGGATGAACCATTAACAGTGGTCATCCATTTTGCTAGAAGAAGATCCGCTATGGTCTTATATGCTAAACCACTGGTTTTCAATTCATATAATCAAATTAATATTCAATTTTTCACCCTTATTATGTGTGTGCGTATTAGCAATTCGAATAAAATTGCATCAATGACTTGAACTTGAATAAGTGGTTTCACATAAATGGGGATAAATTAAAAAGGTTTGTTGCTATTATTATTACTGTTTGACTATTGTAATCACGTTTGTTGGTTCCTCGTCAGGGAAACGTTGTTGTGTTGCATTTGTTAAATAATTGTAAACCGTAACCCTCCCACTTTTGGTTATTGTTTAAAAATTGAATTGTGTCCCTGTTTGGGGAAATTGACAATATTTTCACCATCATTAGGGAAGCATTTAAAAAAAATGACTTTGATAGAAGAAAGTTCAAAAATGAATTTCGCTGCAGCCGAACACTTCTATACAAGCGGGAGGACAAGATCCAATTGATCGAAATTGCAACAGACGAGCCTACAATTCGAGTCTGTTATATATTTTGAGTATTGTTATCACTAGCGATTTCAAGATAAAACTTGGACTCCACCTGTACTGGCTTGCAATGATTCATTTCTGAAAATATGAGACCTTTGGGCCTTTTGACGTTGGGGAAGTTGAAATCACCCAAAAGAAATATAGTCACGTGGTGTTCTAGATTCATGAGGATTTTAAAAATTCTTGTGAGGCAATCTTCAAACTTGCCTATGTCATTTGAAGCATCCGATGGGCAATATATATATATATATATATATATATATATATATATTGTTATATTTCGGAATGGTCATTTTGCCAGTTTAGCCAATAAAAACACACGCACTATATATTTGGTGTTACATTAATCTTAATCTTATTTCGGCCAGAGTTCTTTCGTCACACTCCTGTGACCGCATCAGTGGTCCTTTGTATTCTTCTTTCTTATTTGTGTCTCTCCTTACTAACCGTCAGCCATTTTGTATTTCTATTGTATGTCTTGATTTGCGCATGCTTATATCTCTATGTGAGTTTATGTTTATTTAGTGTGTGTATGTGGGGGATGCCTGTAATATTTGTATCTTCTGTTTATATATGTTCATGTAATTTGTAATTTGTATGTTGTTTTTGTTTTTGTTGTTTTAGTTTATTCTTATATATATATATTTTTTTTTCGATTCAATTTATTATTATTATTACTAGTATTGTTGTTATACATACATACATACATACAAGCATATGTAATGATAATAATAGGTGGATGTAAACACATGAACAAAATAAGAATGGCTGCAGTACTATCATTATTTCCTAAAAAAATTGTAGGGTACTTCCTCGAAAGTTTCGAGGATTTTATAACTTTTTTTATAACTTCCTGGAAAATTGGTCGGAAAGATATTGGAAAGTTCCGAGGATACCATGGAAAGTTCCGGGGTCCATCCACTTCCTGGGAAATTGATAGGAAACTCCCCGGAAAGTTCCGAGGATTCCATGGAAAGTTCCGGAGATTAACCAACACCCAGGAAAATTGATTGGAAACACTGGAAAGTTCCGAGGCTTTCATGGAAATTTCCGGGGATCTCGGAATTTCTTGGAAATTGGTATGAAAGATACTAGAAAGTTCCGGGGGTTTCCCAATTACCTGGAAAATTGGTCGGAAACATCATGGAAAGTTCCGAGGATTTCATAGGAATTTCCGGGGATTCCCCAATTTCCTGGAGAATTGGTCGGAAACATCTTGGAAAGCTCCTAGGATTTCCTAATTTTCTGGAAAATTGGTCGGAAATATCATGGAAAGTACCGATGTCTCTTGGAAAGTGCCGGGATCTACCAACTTGCTGGAAAATGGGTCAGAAACACCATAGAAGGTTCCGGGGATTTCCCATTTCCTTGAAAATTGGTCGGGAAATATCCTGGAAAATTCCGAGGATTTCCTGGGAAGTTCCAAGGTTTGCCAACTTTCCGGGCAATTTGGTCGGAAAGATCCTGGAAATTTCAAGGGTTTCATGGAAATTTCCGTGAATTCCCTAATTTCCTGGAAAATTGGTTGGAAACACCCTGGAAAGTTCCGTGGATTTCATGGAAAGGTACGGGGATCCACCAACTCCCTTGGAAATTGGTCGGAAAACTTCCTGGAAAAATACGAGAATTTCACGGAAATTTCCGGGGCAATTGATCTGAAACATCCTGGAATTTTCGGAGGATTTCATGGAAAGTTCAGGGGCAATTGATCTGAAACATCCTGGAATGTTCGGAGGATTTCATGGAAAGTTCCGGGGATTTCCAAATTCTGTGAAAAATTGGCCGGAAACATCCTGGAAACTTCCGAGCATTTCATGGAAAGTTCCCGGGATTTCCCAAAATCATGGGAAATTGGTCGGAGAGACCCTGGAAAGTTCCGTGTATTTCAGGGGAATTTCCGGGGATTTCCCAATTTTCGGGAAAATTCGTCGGAACACGCTGGAACGTTCCGGGGGTTTCATGGAAGGTTCGTACGATTTCCCAATTTCATGGAAAATTCATCGGAAACTTCCTGGAAATTCCGTGGGTTCCCCGACTTCATTGAATATTGGTCGGAAACATCCTGGAAAGCTCCGAAATTTCCGAGTATTTCATGGAAAGTTCCCGCGATTTCACAACATCCTGGTCGTAGAGATCCTGGAAATCTCCGAGGTTTCTTGCAAGGTGCCAATCCGGGGATTTCCCAATTTCCTCGAAAATTGTTCGGAAACATCCTCGAAAGTCCCGAGGATTTCATGGAAAGTTCTGGGGTTTTCCCAATTTCCTGGAAAATTGGTCGGAACGCTCTGGAATTTTCCGTGGATTTCATGGAAATATCCAGGGTTTCCCAATTTCTTGGAAATTGTCGGAAACACCCTGCAATGTTCCGAGGATTTCCCAATTTCGTGGAAATTTCGTCAGAAACATCCTGGAAAATTCCAGAGATATCACGGAAATTCCGGGGTTTCCCCGACTTCCAGCAAAATTGGTCGGAATCTTCCTGGAAATTCCGAGTATTTCATGGAAAGTTTCGAGATTTTTTAAACTTCCTCGAATGTTGGTCGAAAACTACACTAAATCCTTCAAAATTAACATGTGTCCTGAAATCGGCCAACAGTACACCTGATGGCCATTTTTTCTTTTTAGTTGTAGTTCACCTGAGCACTGTATGCAACAATTTCTTTCATCCTTATATATGTGCGTGTGTTCACTTTCTTTGCAACATTTTATGGCTGTTTGTGAATATAATGTCACACACTTCTGTTCCCACTCAGTGGTACCCTATACAATTTTCAATATTTGGTGCAAGACTGTCTCTCTTTTCCATCTATTTCTCTGTCATTCTCTCCCATCTATCTACCTCTCTACCTATCTGCTGCTTTTCTTATTTTACTGCCTTCCATTTCTTCCTCTGTCCATCGCTATCAACTACCTACTCTCTATTTTTATTCCCTTATTTCTCTGCACTCTATCTTTCTTCCTACTTGCTCTTCCCTAACCTTCTCTACTCTCTTTCTTCAATCTTTTGGTACCAAAAGACAATCCAATTGTTTACTACTCATCGTTTTTCTAATTGACCTGTGCATAGTTAAGGCATCATTGTTTAATTCCATTTTCCATGCTGGAATAGTTTGAATGGTTAGACTGGGGCCTGGGAAGCCAGGAGGCTGCACCAAGCTCCAGTCTGATCTGGCAGTGTTTCTACAGCTGGATGCCCTTCCTAATGCCAACGACTATGTGTTTACCCGTGTATATATATATATATATATATATATATATAGCCAATGACTGGTTATTTTTAATAACTTGACCATTCCTCCTTACCACTGTTTTCAGATACAAAAACACAGACACACACACACACTCTCACAAGACAATGATGAAAAGGAAATACATACAGCTGGATTTACAATCACTGTAAGCCAAGAATTATTTTTGACAAACAACTATCAACAAAATTTCTACCATTCTTCCTCCTTTCCTTCTTTTTATTTAATACCCCTTTTAGATTCAAACACACACACACACACACACACGCACACACACACACACTCTCTCTCTCTCTCACTAGACAATGATAAAAAAGAAATCCAGAAAATTTTTTCGAAAAATGACACTTTACCCCCCTTGGAGTAAACATCCTGACCAGCTACAAAAGAGACCAACAAAACAATTTTTTCTTCTTTCTCTCCCTTTCCTTCATTTCCTTCTTTTTCTTTAACACTCTTTTCAGATACAAACACACGCACACACATGCTCTCTCTCTCTCACTTTTTCCCCAGTCATCACTCTCTTGTATTATCTTATATCCCTCCTGACCACTACACACTCAATAACACTGTAAACATGGTCAAAGTTTTCCACAAGAACTTAATTCAATTTGGAAACTCCACTAGAATGGACGAAAGCGCTATAATATATGATATATGATGTATAAAAGCATGTAATATACAAATAAATATCTGTAAATATAAAACCATCCGAATTTCTGAGTGCCGAAATTCTTCAAAATATAAGTATCTTCAAAGCCAGATCATTTGAGATTACTGCATGAACCTTGCAAGAAATCCCGCAAGAGAATATTCATGTGATGAGTAACGTGCCTAATAGGACCCTACTCTGTACTCTTTTACTCTTTTACTTGTTTCAGTCATTTGACTGCGGCCATGATGGAGCACTGCCTTTAATCGAGCAACTCGACCCCGGGACTTATTCTTTGTAAGCCCAGTACTTATTTTATCGGTGTCTTTTTGCCGAACCGCTAAGTGACGGGGACATAAACACACCAGCATCGGTTGTCAAGCAATGCTAGCGGGACCAACACAAACATACACGCACACGCATATATACACATATATACATATACACGACAAGCTTTTTTCAGTTTCCGTCTACCAAATCCACTCACAAGTCTTTGGTCGGCCCGAGGCTATTGTAGAAGACACTTTCCCAAGGTGCCACGCAGTGGGACTGAACCCGGAACCATGTAGTTGGTAAACAAGCTACTTACTACATAGCCACTCCTGCGCCTATTAAATAATGCAAAAGGCATGTCTACTAAGTATTAAATATTCACATTATAAGAATTACTAAATAATTTGAAATTATAATTTCTGATTTAAAGAAATTTTAATGATTATGATGCAATCTATTTGCTTTCGCCGAATGTCGTTTAAAACTTCGAAGTAGAAATCTAAATTGACGGTCTGGCCCTGTAGGACGAATTTTCGAGGAACAATAACACATTTCCGGGGTTGACAGATCTTCCAGATCACTCATCGTCTTCTAGGGAAGTTCTTCCGCTTTTGAAGCGCCTGTGCCATTCGAAAAGTTGCGTACAAGCCATCACCTCGTCCCCGTAAGCTTGCTGTAGCACGCTCAAAAATCTCTGTAGCAGACATCGCATGCTTAACGCTGAATTTCACGATGCCCCTTTGTTCTTGTCCATGACAAAATCGGGGATTACACACAAACCTGATCACAAAAACATAAATTTCACAACTTACGAAGTAAAAACAGCGATGTCACTCGGCACACTGCCTCGTGAAGATCCCTGCTAGCTCTCACTGAGTATGGAACCGTGTGCCGCCATCTGTTGGTGCGTTACAGAACAGAACTAGTCCAAGAACTCTTTCATATCACTTCGTATATAAATATACATATATATCCATATATATATATATATATATGCGTATATATATATATCCATGTAAATATATATATATATATACATATATATATAAGCATATATATATATGCATGAAGATCATATACCAGATATTTGCTTTCTTTTAAAATAATGCATAAAACTATATATTTCTTCATGCAGAATAATTACCCGATAATCTTAGAACTATTGTGGTATGTTGTGCACTAGATTTCATGCATGAAGATTATCATCAATATGCCAAGCTCCAAGATTTGCTTTTGTCAGGATCTTAATCGAAAACAATGAATCGTATAGAAAACTAGACCCGAAAATTGATCTTATTTTGTATGCCGTGCATTTAAAGAATGGAAATCTTTCACTGAGACATTTCGAAAGGTTAAAATCTATAACCAAAAATATTCGCTTGACATCGTACTGAAGGCCATGAAATGTTCAGTCTCAGAAATGTTCTCCTCACTTTAGTAATTATGACAATCAATGTAAATTAGAAAAAAGAAAAAAGTTACAGTTGCACAATGATACTGAAACATTCATAATTGCTTTTACAGACTGTTCCTCAAGTACTTCAAGTAGCATAATGAATGATGCAAAACTATTTTTGTTAAAATAATTGTATAGTACTTACCATTATTATAGTGATATGTTTGTTTCCCTGTGAAGTCTGTGTTGTGGAGTTGAATATATTTATAAAAATATACATTGCATATCTCAGACGAAAGTTATTTACCTAACAAAGAATTTTATTAAAATATACGATGGTTTGAAATAATGTTCGGAAGATATCACGCTCTTTTGCAGAGGGCAATACGTTTTTCACACCATACGCCGATATTGTGGGCCCATATATTGAGGTTGTAAGGTAACATGGACAAAAGAAATATCTGTTGGCGTCGGTGACTTCTCAAGTTGAAATGAAATTCGTTTGATATTACAATGTTTTGAATTTTTGAATTCCTATGCTCTTTGTAAACTTGTAATGATTTAACTATCACCAACACCATAGAAAAGTACTTCTTTTAAAAGCTTGCTATTGTGATACATTTCTTTTTCTTTTGTGTGGGGCAAGCGAGGGGTGAAACACCTTGAGGGGCGCGTTACTGGTATTTTTAGATGTTATCACGTACCTATTATAGACACACTGCTGTTTAGACAAGTTTGATTTTTATTTATTTATTTCCTGCATTTGAATTAAGATTATGTGCGTGGCAAATATTAAATGTGAGATTAGTGTGGAAATAACATTAAACATTATTTTTGTTTTGTTATTTTATGAACGCCAATCCACAATTAACGAATACAGCAAAATTGCTCGAACTTTGTCGTGAATGTGAGACATATTGGGGTTAAAATGGGACACATAGTGCAGTTAAAATTTAAAACAACATTTACAGAATCTACCTTGCGAAACGAAATATAGGCACACTGTTAAGTGCTGGAGTCTTGTAAATACGAAAGGATTTGCTTTCATACTTCTGGCAAACAAACGTTGAAGGTTTGCCAAATAAATGTGGTAGGTGTTAGTTTTGGTAAATCAAAATGAACGTTTCGACAAACCAAACTGAAAGAATTTAGAAACGAAGCCGTTAGTTTTTCTTTTTATTAATAGTGTAGATGAACTATATATCGTATATTTTATCTTCCGTAAAATATTGTAAGTTAAATGCGTACAACGCAATATAGTACTTGTGGTTTACAAAAATAAAATGTTTGAAAATATTTCATGGGTCACAAAAAAAAAAAAAATTGGGGAATATAGCACGTTTAAGTATGTAACATAAAAAAAAAACTGAAATATAAATTTTTAACCGCCTATGACAGACGTGTGCAACAGGATCGATAGGCATCAAGATACTCTCACACAGGTACGATACTGAAGGCTTCAGCTATATATAACTGATACGTTTAGGTAGTTGAAGTAAACTTTACCTCATTCAGAGCTTTCTTTAAGCTACTCCAAAACAACAAAAGCAATTAGAAATAGGGTTTCATGACTTTGATAAAGGAATACAAATGTGCCCCACGAATATTTTTTATTTGTTTTAGGCTTATGTTAATTTCCTGATGGATTATTTTAACTTGTAGCTGAAATTTTGCAGATATAATACAAAGGAATTAATCGGACTGAATAGCTTGTCTCAAGATTAACACTCCGAGTCTACCTTCTCTCTGTTACCTTACCAACCTGTATCTGTTTTACTTTGGATTATCAAGTTGTGTACCAACATCATTCGATCAACCATCTGTCTAACTCGAATCGTTGCTATCGTTTCATTATACTTGATACTTTTGCACAAAGGTTTATATAATATTATTACACCTTTCCCGAAGCTCACATCTAATTTTAATAGTTTAATACTATCAACCTCATTTAACAAGAAAAACTTGCCATGGCTACACACATTTAC
>NC_043011.1:19910438-19972938 GCF_006345805.1 Octopus sinensis | reverse complement strand
CCTCAGAGCGTATACCTTTTAGTTTGAGTCACCCCGATGAAAATTCCTTGTACCACACACACAACACACACACACACACACACACACACAACACACACACACACACACACACACACACATATATATTAGAAGGTTTGGAGATGATGTACAGGTATTATATATTAGAAGAAATAAGGTACTCAGAAATCTGGACGGTTTTATATTTACAGATATTTATTAATGTCACATGTTTTTATAATATACGATTTATAAAAACATGTGACTTTAATAAATATCTGTAAATATAAAACCATCCAGATTTCTGAGTACCTTATTTCTTCTAATATATATATATATATATATATATATATATATATATATATCCCTTTTAAGTTATCACTGCAGATTCTCTAATGAATTTAGAGCCAACACTGAAAGATATGACGTTTCCTATACGGAGACGTCTATGTAAACAGTGTGGTTGATGACAGAAAGGCAGTTAATGGATGTATATGCATATTGCAGGAGTTATTACTCCTTCTCAGCACTGCATCAAATCCATTAAACATCCACAAGCATATTGGGTATGTTCCTCTCTTCGATCGCATCGTTCGCATAGACCTACTCGGTCACGAAACATTATAACGTTTGGTGCTGGCCTTAAACTATCTACAATATGTACAAATAAATTCAAAATGATTTAATCGCACTGCTAACATAAAAAGTAGGACATTGTATTGATTTGTAAAATTATTATTATATACTTAGTAGTATATTTTGGCTGCAAAACGAAATATGTGTCACTATCAGCAATTAATACACACACACACACACATGACAGACTCTCCCGTCGAAGACGATGTATAAGTGTTCAGCGAGAAGACAGAAAAAGAAAAAAGGCCAACATAGACAATCAATACATTAATGTTACTACCATTAAACCAATTTTTGCGATTTATTCAACTGCATCTGATGACACTTCATGGGAGAGGCCAGACCACAAAAAGCAATATGGATATGAGCATAAGCATGACTTATTAAACGATCACATGATCTAGCTGAGAAGTCACAAGGAGGATAATGGTTGCTTGCGAGAAATGTGTTGTTCTCTTGGTCTCATTTCCTACTTTCCCGTAACCACTTTTAATGAAGTACACTTTGAGATTCAAAATTTCGAAGATGGGGGAAAAAAACAGTCTCTTTGAGTCTGCACTCTCTTGCGATATTTCAAAACTTTTCTATCCTATTACTCATTGTAACACGGACGTATCAGATGCAAAAGTTCATTTTTTTATGCCGATAATTAATCCAAAATATGTGGCTGATGCAGCAAATCTAATCAATTTTGTGCTGGATGCCCACGAATTTATGACCAGCAAAAACTAAGTCTCTTATTGTCTGAGATGCAACGTTAGTCCTTACTTTGAAAAGGTGTTGGCTGAGAATGCTCGCATTATCCTATATTCACGAATCACTCCCTCTTCTACACTAGAAAAGCCATAATCCAGCAGTACGTTAAAAATAGTGCAAATAATAAAAGGATAAACGTCTAAACGTCGCCCTTTTCAAGCCTAGCCAGTCTCATAGGCCCGGTTTCCCGGTTTCTGTGGCGTATGTGTTGCTCCCAGCTGGACGGGACGCCACTTCATCGCAGCGTTACTCAAGAAACAGGAAGAGAGAGTGAGAGAAAGTTGTGGCGAAAGAGTACAACAAGGGTCACCACTACTTCCTGTCGGAGCCTCGTGGAGCTTTTAGATGTTTTCGCTCAATAAACACGCACAACGCCCGGCCTGGGAATCGAAACGGCGATCCTCCGACCGCGAGTCCGCTGCCCTAACCACTGGGCCATTGCGCCTCCACAGTGGAAATAATACTGTTGCCAAAATAAAAACTTATTTTGTACCATTTTGAACCTCAAGGCTGAAACTACCTGCCATTTGAGAAAACGGATGCCTTGATAGCTTAGTGTAGGGACACCCTGACAATCAGCCATGGCTCGGGATTCCCAAACTTTGATAATACTTTCCATAAAGGCTGCTGACAATTGTAAAGTCAACAAATACACCATAGAGGTATTCATTGTGCTCTCGGGCCTTCTCATCAAATTGTTGCGTATTGAATATCATATTCATTGTTCTTCGATATGACCTAAGACACAGTAACTCTCTGGATAGGCGCAACCGAATAGTTCAGTGTTAATTCTATTTAAGATGACTCTAGAGAGGATTTTTTTCAGCAACAATTAGCAGCGGTATGCCGCGGTGACTATCACATAAACACTTATTACCTTTATACTTATACAGATGTACCACCGTTGCGTCTTTAAACTGTAGAGGGGTACTTCCTATGTGTCTCATTTAGAACATAAGCCCTGTCAGTTCATCTCCCAATACTATATACATATAATTTATATATGTATGTATCCACTAACTTGTATATATTCATACACATATCTGTACACAAACACACTCACACACTCACACACACACATACACACATGACTTATATATATGTAATCTCCATCTATAAAAGGCAGGATGTGTGTGTGTGTGTACACTTGAATGTAATTTATGCACGTCCACAAATTAGCATGCATGTCTCTCCAATTTTAGGAGGACATTAGTCACGACCATGGCTGTGCTTCTGTCAATTTATTTTCCCCGAGGCACTCGTGGATAGCGGTAAAAAATCAATTTTCAACCATAACTTTTACCAATTTCCACGTCGGTGAAATCCGTAAGTTTGCTAACATGAGTTACGTCACCTGTCTAGAAATGGGAAAAAAGATAAACAAAGAGTTACTTATTAGATTAACTCCCGCACGATTTTCATTAAGAAAAAAAGAAACTCGGATTTTTTGCTTGGAATCAAGTGCCCTGACCTCCTAATATGCTGCAAACCCCTTCTTAAGGTCCGAAAAATGGGGTGAGGTGGAAGCCTCGGAAATTTTACCCACTCTCAACATTTTGCAGAAAAAATTTTTCCAGAGAGTGAATTACATGGTTCATTATTAAAGATATATATATATATATACAATAGCATGCAAATCTTCGATGCAACCTTCTCCAATGCATATCTTCGATACAGCCTTGACCGATAGTACCCATGGGAGGGGTTAGGACTAGATCGGGATTAGTCACTGCCTTTTAGAGGCTCCCGAGCCCCCTATCATTTGGTTAGCTTAGGCTTAGGTTAAAGCTTAGTTGTAATCCGAACATAATTTCTTCTGATAGATATGATCAAGGACCCTTTGGGCGTTTTATTTTCCTTGCTGGAAGGGCTACCATCCTATGGGCCAAGTGGGGTACATGATGGATGTGGGGGTTTTGAAAGAAATAAAACAATCAATATATAAGTGAAATAAAAAAGGTGTAACAACAAATAAAGATATATTCATTTGGACATTTCCACATAGAGCTCTCTGACTCTGT
This sequence comes from Octopus sinensis, assembly GCF_006345805.1. Classification (NCBI taxonomy): domain Eukaryota; kingdom Metazoa; phylum Mollusca; class Cephalopoda; order Octopoda; family Octopodidae; genus Octopus; species Octopus sinensis. Next base: position 19,969,528 of record NC_043011.1, on the reverse strand, counting down.
CTCCTTCTCCCCCCCATGTATCTTCCTCTTTGTCTCTCTCCCCCTCTTCTGAAACTATAAGCAATAACTTCGGAAAATAGTAAATTTCTTTATGTGTGTTCTGTGCTGTTCATCGCTCCATCGTTGGAATGCTTCTAGTATAATATAAGTTTTAAATATACGAAAAGGTCTCTAATCTGTAACTCATCCCTTCTCTTATTTTACTGAGAAGGAGGATGTGAGAGCTACCCCGGGACTCAGGTTCTAGTGTAATGTTGTCGACTCCATACGAAATGTTATGGCCACAATATCTTACTGGAGTTTTAATTATCGGCGACGGAAGATGGAACGTCAAAGGGAATCTCCACACAATTTGAAATAAGAGCGCTGTGATCCAACAGAAATATTGTAATGAAAGATGTCTGTCACTTTAATGGCTGGGATAATTCGCCTCCTTGAAAAGAAAAAACATAATGTCTGTTATAATGTGTATGTTTAGGATTCTAGGTACATTAATTAGCATTCCTGATAAATAGCCTTTTCGATTTGTGAAAATATCTCGCTTTGAAGTGGATTGAAATTTAAAAGTAATGGAATGTAGATAATTTCCTGTATTGCTGCTTATTATTGACATTGCCACTTACTTCATAGAGTTCAGAGGTTTTACGTCGCTACATAATGGCTTCTAACATTGCGACAAAGTGTGAAACGTTGATGTGAAACGGCAATGCCGATAAAATATACAATATTTAACTAGTTCTTATTTTATAGACAACTGACAGAATTTAAAATCAGAAATAAAACGAACATAAATAAGACGTAGGGTAATGCTGTGCTTTTCATGATCTAAAAACGAAAAGCGCCAACAAAATTTGCTGTCCCTTCAATTTTATGAAGAGTAATATTATCGGTATCATCTAGTATAAGAAATAATATATCTGCCTGTCTCTCTATCTATCTATCTATCTATTTCGGCTATCGTCACTTCGTCTGCGTGAGTCAGAACAATTGCTCGTATCCATGAATATATGTTTGTATTGCATTTTTGCTAAGAGTTGGTTAACAACATCAACTTTCATGTGACTGAATCGGTTTTCCGAAAAATCCCCGTCCTACGGGTGTATTTTCGTTTCTTAAATTTCATTTAGAAAATTTGTTTTTTTAAATCTCTCCTAAAAATGACTAACTTGGCTGAAGCGGTCAGCGTCCTTTCGTCCTATTTAAACATTAACTTCCCTGAATTGCCGAATACTGGAGGGAAGAAAGAGAATACTGTATCACACACACACACACACAGTTGAACAGCGTCAACACACATTCTAACAACAGCGTCCTAAGCAAGCAAGGGAGAAAGGAAAGCAAAAACAATGAGGAAATGTCAACCATCGCTGCTCCCACCACCACCAAAACCAACAACAACAACAACAACAACGCGAACAGTCAAAGAAACTGTGCTTTAGTTTCTAGGCAAAGAAAAGGAGTTATTTCTTTTACGCCTCACCAGATTATCTAAGGAGGGTAGCACAATAAACCTAAAGACACCGCATCACATATTAGAAAACATTAACAATAAAACAAGTACCGTAAATCCTCGAGTGTAATTCGCATTTTTTCCCCAAAATTTAAAGGTCAAAATCCCTCGTGCGTAATATATACGAGGTTAAGAATAAAAAATATTTTCTAAGCAATGTGTGAGTCCCTATTTGCTGTCCGGCAATGTTTAATCAGGCGCATTTTGTGATGTCGGTCGCGAAAATACCTTAAGCTAAGCCTGAAAGCAATGAAGTCGTAATAGAATAATCCATAACAGGTACGGTTCGAGATACAACGGATCGACTTGCCCGAGATGCGGTCAGAGCGACGAAACCGTTCTGCGCGCATTCGTGCAGTGTTCAACCATTTCAGACCTGTGGGTTTATGTCGAACGGCTGCTGTCACGTGTAGGACGAATTCGGTTATCGGCCGAGTCTATCGGGAATATTGTCCCTCCACCTTCCTTTATGCGGGAAGACAAGGCAGTTTTCATTGTACTGGTGGCTATGGTGAAAGAATGTGTGTAGTGTTCTCGTGTGAAAGGTTTAGAAACAAACACTTTCCACTCTGGCCAATCGCTCATCAACTTTTTCAAGTACCACTTGAAAAGGAAGGTGAGAATAGAGAGGCAAGTTTTGTCTCATGAAAGTTTCAATAAAAAGTGGGTGAATGTAATAAAGATGGTACGCGGGAATGACGAAACCACTTTGAGGATGATCGTGTAAATCCGAGAGAGAGAGAGAGAGAGAGAGAGAGAGAGAGAGAGAGAGAGAGAGAGATCGCTTTGCTCTTATGTGATTCTTTCCCTGCCTGAGGTTACCGCGATCTATTTCGTAAGCTTTCTTTTCTACGGAAAAACCTAATCTGTTTTACATTTTTACTCCCCATTATTCTGCTGTTTACATATCCCAAACGCTTTCGATCCCTTTTGATGGGAAGTTTTCTTTTTCTTTCTTTCTTTTGAAAAGCAAAGATCTGCATTTTATTTCCTCCCTGTGTTCAACCATGTGTGGCTTAAAAAGAAATCTATCAATCAATCTATCTATCTATCTATATATATATATATATATATATATATATATATATATATATATAATACAGAATCGCTAATTTACGATTTGATAGACAACAAAATTTGGGTCTACCAAAATACAATCATAATATATTGGCAAAACTGAAGCTCCCGCAGAACGCACCGAGAATGTCTTTTACTAGTAGGATCAAATTAAAAAAAACGAAGAATTTAAAGGAATGTTTTGATCACACAGCTATGCCTACCCCTGCTTAATATGCTCTTCAGCAATGAAAATATAAATTATTTTGACGTCGGTATGAGGCCAACAGTTTTAGAGAAATATGTATGCTCTCTACCACCAAATCCAGTACTTGGTTAGTATATAATTTTATCGACCCTCGATTGATACAATTTGAAATTCATCTCGGTGGGATTTGAATTCAGAACGTAAGATTTGGGGAGAAATATCATAAAGACCATTTCCGCTGCTCTACTATTTCTTTCACGTTCACCACGCCAAATAAAATAAATTTGGGTTTTGATTGAGATATGACACCGTTAATTCTGAGGGAAGGAATCAGCTACTAGTACATGACTGGTAATTGTATGTTACCAACCTGAATGACAAAAGAGAAAGTTCACCAACGTTTCAGTTGAACTTAGAACGTAAGAAGTAAAATCTACTGTAAAAGAAAACAATGAAAGTAAAACTGCCAAGTAAAGAAATACCAATAATTTAATACAATTTCTACGTCTCGCACAAACCACGGGCTTCTTATAGTTGAATCATAGATTTTTGGTTTAGATTCAATTCGGCAAATTCCTTGTACATCGTTTTAGAGTCGATAGAAATATTAAAGGTCTACGGCTGACGACTGGAAACATTTTGCGAGCGCGCTTGATATCTTGAAATGACACTTTCGGTTCTTTGTGAACTATATTCAAAATTCGCCAATTGTCGATAAGCAGAATTGATTACCGGGTTACGGTAGTACTGTGTCCTACATGCAATTGCCACCATGAAGAGGAAGCTTTGTAAGCAAGATATATATATTTCTTTACTTCCCACAAGGGGCTAAACATAGTGGGGACAAACAAGGACAGACAAAGGGATTAAGTCGATTACATCGACCCAGTGCGAAACTGGTACTGGATTTATCGACCCCGAGAGGAGGAAAAGCAAAGTCGACCTCGGTGGAATTTGAACTCAGAACGTAACTACAGACGAAATACCTATTTTTTATTACCCACAAGGGGCTAAGCAGAGGGGACAAACAAGGACAGACATAGGTATTAAGTCGATTGCATCGACCCCAGTGCGTAACTGGTACTTAATTTATCGACCCCGAAAGGATGAAAGGCAAAGTCGACCTCGGCGGAATTTGAACTCACAACGTAACGGCAGACGAAATGCCGCTAGGCAGTTCGCCCGGCCTGCTAACGATTGTGCCAGTTCGCCGCCCTTTCGACAGACGAAATACCGCTAAGCATTTCACCCGGCGCGCTAACTTTTCTGCCAGCTGGCCGCCTATAATCCGAAAACGGAACGTTGATGATTACATCTAGCAGATTATTGAAAAAGGTTTATCGGAATTCAGTTCAGCAAAAACGGTGGTGCATCCGTGTAAAATGTCTTGCAGGAATTATTTGTTTATTGCTTAAATCACAATTTTCGGTTTCTACTACACCATCATACGATACATTAACATAAAGTTATCTAATTATCCCTCAATATTTGATTGTCAGATTTTTGTCGTTTACTGCCGGAAGGACGAAAGCCAAATTGACCTTGGCACGATGCGAGCGCAGATGTTTAAGTGCTGTAACTGAATACCCCAGGCATTTTGTCTGACGCTTAAACTGCTTCTGTTTATTTGGTAATATAATTACCATTAATTCACTGTTACCGAATTCGTCAACAATGTTTTCACATCTTCTCGAAGTAACTATGTAACTTATAGAAGTAAATAATTATTACCTTAATTTAGACCTTGTTTCAAAAGTGTACGCTTAACGATTTTGTACGTTTAGTTAAATAGATTCGAAGAAATAGTGTTGCAATTAATTAATGCGATAATTTTTAATCACAGTATAATTGTTTCTAACAAATTATTAACTGCAATATATTAATGACTCATATTTTTATTACATGAATTCTGATATTATGAGAAATGCCGCATAACGTAGAAAGTTTTATTCAGTCATAACGCATGAAGTTTACTGCATAACAATATGATAATTTTTATTGCATTGCAACATATACAGTTCCGTCGCAACACAACACATGCAATTCCATCCATTATCTCATTTAGGCAGCCAAAAGTACTGGGCAATCTACTCAAAATTATACATTACTAGTTTAAAATGTCAGTACACATTGCATAGAGTAGTCGTAGATATACATAAAATCTGAATGAAAAGATAGAATGGAGATTAGAATTGCTTCGATTTTATATGTATTTTATTCAGGGTGAGCAGTGACTGTAACTTTACGTTTTTGGGTAGATAAACGAAAAAAAAGAAAAATCTAAAAAAAGAAAAAACAAGCAAATATATGTTTCTTTATTACCCACAAGGGGCTAAACACAGAGGGGACAAACAAGGACAGACAAAACGGATTAAGTCGATTACATCGACCCTAGTGCGTAACTGGTACTTGATTTATCGACCCCGAGAGGATGAAACGCAAAGTCGACCTCGGCGGAATTTGAACTCAGAACGTAACGACAGACGAAATGTCGCTAAGTATTTCGCCCGGCACGCTAACGTTTCTGCCAGCCCGCCGCCTTAAAACAAGCAAATATAGGCTAGCAAATTTTTTGTTTTTAAAACCTATAGAACGATTAAGAAAGGGAAAGAAATTCAAACATGTCTCTAAATGCTATATAACAATTCCAACTTTATGTGTGGTGATTTCGAATCTTCATGCCATCTCATTAATCGTTACAAAATAGATGTTCTCAATAATTTAATAACGAGCCTGAACTCTTTCACACAGCGATTGTATGACCTTTTCTCTTGACATTGCATGAGAATATAAGTATACAGTTGTGTCTATATTTATAACCTGATAGTTTATACTTTATAAGAACTGTTATATTGTTTGTTTTCAGTTGACTAATATATTAAACTACAATAGTTATTATATATTCTGCTATCACTACCTATCTGTCAAAATCGAGACACCACACTAAATAATAAATCAATTCTTCTTCCTATAAGTTAATCTCATCATATTTCAATGGACTAAGTGTTTGGGTTTAAAGTAGTGAGCACCCTTTAAAAAATTCGGAAACTTAGGAATTTAAACGTTATATTTAATCATGTACTTCTCGTATGATATGCTACAAAAGCCTTCTGGTATAACTATTATCAAAATTAGATAATTTTCGGATCTATTCCATCTCAATCACAGATTTTTTAATTAATTTTTTTTAATTCAACAGTTTCAAAATTCGAATACTGGTAGAATTTCTCACATAGAATACGGTTTACTCTGAACGCTTTTGACAAAACTCCGTATTTTAGAAGTTATTTCGTGTTAAAGTTGTCGTTTTTGAGTAACTTCAACCAATCAACGACGTGTATTCGGTTGAAGAAATCTATAGCTGTTTGTGATAGTAATCGAAGAGGAACAACATTTGGGTCATCTCTACTAAATGTCACCATACTGTTCTATTCGCACAGCGAGCAAAGACGATGTCACCTTTATCTTTACTTCCTTTCAAGTCAGCACCGTGCATTCCTTACTCTTTCCCTCCCTTCTACACTATCAATTAGCAACCAGCGAGCGACCTTGTCACTGCCACTACAATTACCGTATTTTCCGGTGTATAAGCCGGCCGCTATTCGTTTTGTCTTACCTTCATGTTTTGATAATGTTATTTTTATCTAATAAAGATTTTTATAAAGACGAAATGCGTTTGTTGTTGATTACAGTAAGATAAAATCATGACAATAACAATACATCACATAGCTGTAAAATAAGGGATTTTAAAACTACATATATGTCAACAGCAAAAAAGCTAGCTGCGGACCCGTTGCTCTATGGTGTTGATTCTTCGAACAGTGTGGTGACATTTAGTAGAGATGACCCTGATGTTTTTTTACTTTCGCAAACAGTAGTAGCTTTCTTCAACCGAATACTCGTCACTGATTGATTGCAATTACCCTAATACGACAACTTTAACACGAAATAACTTCTAAAATATGAAATTTTGACAAAAACGTTCAGAGTAAACCGTGTTCTACGTGAGAAATTCTATCAGTATTCTAAGTTTTAAACTGTTTAGTTGAAAATAACAAAAAATCAAAAAAAAATCTGTGATTGAAATTGAATAGATCCTAATTTTTTTATATGTTTACGACCGATTCCTAAATGAATGACATTCGTTATTCTCCTCCGGCAGGAAGACATCACAAAAAAAGCTTTCATTACCAAAATATAAAGAAACTCTTGAAAGATATTAAAAAAGTATCATATTGGTATGCTAGAATTATCTTAACTTTTTATAACTCCAGGAAACTTAAGATGCTCAAAAAAGGTCATGTCTGATTGAGTACGCTTATGATAAAAAGTATTCAAGCTACTTCAAAACCGTTGTTATTATTGCTTTATCCAACGCGTCCGAATCCCGTAACAGAAAATTGAATGTTGTTGTTTACAGTTGAACAACATAAAGGTTTCGTTATCTTCGCTCTCGGTTTGAAATTACATCTAAAATGTGTATAAAAAGGGCAATTAACTTAGAAATCTAGAACTATATTTAAGAATCCTCGTTGGGGGAGATCTAAAAAAAACATGTTCACAGCAGCTGCCCTTACGAGGTATTTTTCTTAGTTCCGATCCTTCCTACCGTGGTACTTTGTATATGGTAAAGAAACCCAACTCTCACTTGTTCCATATACTTATCAATAAATAGATTCTGTATAGAGCAATAAGGATACTCTAATTTTGAAATATACCACTATTTCTTATTGGGATATCTTTTAATGCAACAGTTTAAGAGGAAAATTAGCAAAAGAAAAAAGAGAAACAATACGATTATGCATGCATCAACGTTAGGATTTCTAGCTTTGTGACAATACCAAAACGTGTATGAGAAATGTATGTTGATTAAATCTAAATCAAAATAATTGGGTATCATGTGTGAGCTGGAAGATAAAAATGGAATTGTAAAACATTTTCATTAATTCCGAATCCCTGTTGATTAACATTGTGTTTTGTCAATATTCAAACGTTAATGACATATGGAATATAGTGATGTCAGTTTAATTTAATGCAGTGTGTGATTAGTGGGTATCGAAAGTATATAGAAGTTAAATTGAAGCGCAAATTTGCCTTCTTTGAACATATAAACAAAAGCAAATACTCTCATATATTTGAATTTTCTCTTAGTATATTTTACTAGCAATCCATCCACACATGACTTTCACAAACGATAAATCGAATCTATACTAATATGTCTCGTATCATATGGTCTAGGAGTAAGAAAAAACAAGTCAACTCTGGTGGGATTTGAACTCAGACATTAATAACGATTAAGACAGTAATAGGGGCAGACCTCTACATTTCCCTATTCAGCACTTGCTCCAGAAATTTAGCGAGCTACAACGTTGAAACTTAGTGCGAATGCACAGCAGAGTTCATGGTCAATTTCTGCTCAAAGAGCGGTTTCATTCTGCGTGCTTATGCTTCGCTGTTATGGCAACAGTCCGAATACTTATTGATTAGACCTCGCATTTGCGTTCATCCTTACAATTATCATCCGAGCTAAGGTAGAAACACGTCCCACAATAAAGCTCAGAAAAGAATCCTGCTGAAATCGGCAAGATGTGGAAAAGTCATTAATGCAAGAATGTTGGCGAAGGAATACGAATATGCCAGTTCATGTATTATATTTTGTTAAATGCGGTAACCCAGGAAAAATGCTTATCGGCATTTCGTCCGTCTTCATGCTTTTAGTTCAAATTCCGCCGTGGTCGACTTTGACCTTCACTCTTTCGAGGTCAATAAATTAAGTACCAGTTGAGCATTGGGATCGATGTAATCGACTTAGCCTCTCCCCCCAAATTGCTGGACTTGTGTCAAAATTTGAAACAAATATATTATATGATGTTTAGTTTCATTCATGACACACCGTCACATTCACTTTACATCTCTGTTGATTGAATATTTACGTATCGTAGGCCGAAACCAGTTAAATTCACACGGTATAATCCCCAGTAAATGTTACTGTATGGTTCTTTAAATATCACAAACGTGTACATTATTGTAAACAGCAGATCTAGACTGTATCTGTGATTTATACTAAATAATTTGGACATGTTCTGATTAATCTGTTTAAAGGAATAAGTAGTGGAATACTTTAGAACAGGAATAATTCATTCTGACTTTCAAGTCTTTCAAAGGGGTGTTAACAAATATAAATATATTTTATTTGCTCAGATCATCAATCCAATCAATTTTCCTCACCCACTATTCTTAGAGGGTCCTCGGCATCATCTTCACTAAAGTAACCGCGACTAACTAAGCTTATAGATATTATCAAACAATCCCTCATGTGTTCAAACCCCAGATATTCTGCGGTTGAAAGGCTTGCCAGTGGGGCAAATCGTGCTGTTGTGATAGCCTTCCTTTAGAAGAAATAGAATACGAGGCGGTTGGTATCTTCGAAAATTTTCCCTAAGTGGTCACTAGTATATCGCAAAGTTAATCCTCATAGCCAGTGTTAGCTTTAATTTGTTGACAGGATAAAAATATATGAAATGAGGTAAGGTATTGAACATAACTATGTTTCGTCCGATCTGCAAATCGAACCCATGATCATAAGATGTGTACATACATCCTACACACTCGGCTACAGCATTTCGCAAAAATACGTTGGACCTAGAACGATAGAACCAATGATAAAGTATATAGCATGTTATCCAATTTGCCTTTCACACTCGCTGAATCGATAAAAATTATACCCACCATCCTAGTAGTGGCGTCCATTCGATTGACTACGTACATCGCTGAAATTATAGGATGTTTCCAAAGTTAGAAACATTTAATATATAATCCCATGCTAATTTTATTTTTCATGTTACGTTGTCATAATGTTGTAAACTTTTATTTCACTCATACGAAAAGTTTCTTGGATATCTTCAATGTTTACCTCAATTTGTTTTTATTTTAGAAAATTCTGACTTTTGAAGAATATAAAACATGATTGATGAAAATAATATTTTGAAAATAAATAAGAATGATTTTCTTTTCTATAATTTCTTGCTATTTGCTGCAAACAAATCAAGCCTTTTTCCTTTTCTTATTTTCAATTCTAAAACTACATTTAGGAAATAACACATGGGAAATGATATGTCTGCTGAAGTAATTTTTCTTTTTCTTGGAAAAGATAGAGAATATTTATAGGCCAATCAACAAATACTGCTGCTGAAAACAAAAATAAAGATAAATAAAATAGAAGCAGGAGTATGATAGTTAAATAGGCATTGTGTGCGATTGTGAATTCTGCTGGGCTTAAAAACTACGTATAAATTATTGCGGTATTGCTGCGGGAATCCTACCACTTCTCAAAAGAACATAACAATGATTTATGTAAACAACTGAAGCTAAAGAAGCGGATTAAATTCTTTTCAACATTTAGTCTAGTCTTTCTTCTCTCTGATTTCAAAATTTGCATTTGTTGCTACAACTGTTTTCATAATCAAAAATGATATTGTTGTCGAATAACTTAAAGATACTGGGGTCCATTCAAAGTTTGCGTCTATGGTTTGAAATTTTGCCGAATCGATATGAATAAAAATAAGTATTGATTAAGGTCATATTTTTCTGATTTCAGCATCAAAGAAATAGTATTTTCACTATGTGCAAACCTGCATTGAAAGCAACGTAAGTAATCTTCAATTGTACTCCTGAAAAAAAAAACAAATCATATCGAACACGGTTTCTCTATGTTTATCGTCACGTGGGCTTCCTATTTGAAACAGGTATTAAAGATGGTTCATACAGTCATATCTAATAAAAAAAAGGTAGACTACAGGGTATTTTTACTGCATCCCTATATTATATCACAACCTATTGGAGTTTGTTTTTCCTTTATCAATATAATATTGTCATTATTGTTTCTACATTCATAGTATATTCTATAAAAATGTAAATTGGATAAATATCGCAATAAATAAATAAATAATAAATAAAATATAATAATAACCTAACAAATAGTCTTTATTAATACGATTATTCGGAATTCGTCGAGCTGGAAAAATCGTTAACACACCGAGCGAAATGCTTAGGGTATTTCGTCTGCCGTTACGTTCTGAGTTCAAATTCTCTCGGGGTCGATAAATTACGTACTGGGGTCAGTGGGAATCGATTTACCTCCTAATCGATTACATAGACATCAATGTTTTACTGGTACTGAATTTATCGACTTCGAAAGGATGAAAGCCAAAGACAACCGCCGCGGAGTTTGAACTCAGAATGCAAAGATGCATGAAATACTGCTAATCATTACGCCCAGCTGCTAGCAATTCTGCCAGCTCATTGCCTTATTAATAATAATAAAGTTTTCTACTAAAGGCGCAAGGCCTGAATTTTTTTGTTGGGGGGCGGGGCGAGTGGATTGCATCAATCCCACTTAAATTACTGACCACGAAAAGATGAAAGGCGTAGATGACCTCGGCGGAATTTGAACTCAGGACGTAGATCCAAACGAAATACTGTCAAGCATTTCGTCCGGTGTGCTAACGATCCTGCCAGCTGACCGCCTTAATTATAATAATGGTTCAAAGTTTGCAACAAGGGCAGCCATTTTGGGGATGGGATAATTCGAATACCACCCCAGTATTTCATTGGTACTAAATTTGTCGACCATGAAAAGATAAAAGGCAAAGTCGACCCCGGCGGAATTTAAACTCAGAAGGTAGTGACAGGCGAAAAACTGATAAGCATTTAGTCCAGTATGCTAACGATTCTGGGGGAGGGAATGAGTCGATTACTTCAACACTAGTGTTCAACTGGTATTTATTTTATCGACCCCGAAAGGATAAACGGCAAAGTCGACGTTGGAGGAATTTGAACTCAAAACTTGAAGACAGACGAAATACCGCATAATAACAATGATAACAAGAGCACTCAGAGAGTGAAAACTTCCGCCAAGGCAACACCAATGTCCTCTCAACGATTAACCGGAGATGATTTTTAAAATGAGAATATCTGAAATAAACTCGACTGCTCTCACAAACAAGAATACTAAAAATGCAGCTGACCGCTCTCAAAACTTATGTAAAAATATCCGGAAAAACTAATCCAGAATCCTTGTCCGGTAGAAGATCGATTCCCAAATCTAACAACTTCGTGCCAGACACGAGGCCAAACGTTCATGAAAGTTTCATCTGAATCCATTTAGCAGTTCTTGAGATATCTCATCCACGGAAAAACAACAAACAAACAAACAAATACGACCAGAGACAATACCTCCTCCTTTGCTAAGGCAGATGTAATAATCGGAAGAAATTGGTGCATGCGAATAGTAAAGGTCGTGCCTATAATAAATGGCGCATTGCGAACAGTAAGCAAAGATACAGAAAAATGTCTGAAGGAGACTGAAATAAAATATCCGTTAGGGCTCCAATAGAAAGTTTGTCTTTTAGGGATAGTAAGTATTATCAGGAGGGTTCTAAGCACTTGAAAGACTGCTGAAAACTTGTGAAAGCCTAAGTTTACAGGTAGTAACTCGATATCCACATAATTCCTACCCGGAATAAGACACTTTTCCCACACATTCTGCAGAGGTTCGCTACACGTGTGTGGTATATATACCTTTTCACTGAGTTGGTATACAATGCTTGATCCTGGGCAGAGATGATTAGGATTTCAGTATTCTTTTTTAGGTCACCTTTGCTGAGCCACTTCCATGATGCTTCCTGTTCTTTTAAGCTGTTAGCTTCACGGTATAACTGACCAAGGCGGTGAGCTAGCAGAATCGTTATTGCGTCGGTCGGAAGGAATGCTTAGCAGTAGTTCGCTACGTTCTTTCGGGTTTGATAAAATAAGCATCAGTTGAACCATGGGGTCGATGTAATCGACTCAGTCACTGCTCCAAAGTTCCTGCCTTTGTGGCAAAATTGGAAACCATTATTATTATTATTATTATTATTATTATTATTATTATTATTATTATTAATCAGTAGTTTTATTTTTATAGCGTGCTTTCACTTCACTACCGAGCGCTGCTCTGTGTGCCTTGGATATGTGCTGTGATTTGCTCTTATGGTTACTGTATTGAAAGTGTTTTGCAAGGATGTTCAGTGCCTAGTAGTGCAATTTTCTGTATGTTATATGTACTTGTAAGTCCTGGTGTTTTTGTTATGTATTTGTCAATTACTGCCTTTATTTCTGTATCTATGTGTAGTAGCAGCAACAGCAACAGTAGTAGGGGTGGAGGTAGTTGTAGTTGGGCCTCAGATTCCTGTACTATGAGAATAGTAGTAGTTTTAGTATTAGCAGAAGCAGCATATTATCATCAGTTTTATCATTATCACCATCACCACCACTACCACTGTTATTATCATTTTTACTATTTTCGTTTATTATTAAAAGATTTTCTTAAATGTTCTTTATTTTCAACTTTTGTCTTGAAATTGGGATAATCATAAATATGTGGTTGTTGGAGGAAATATTTGTGGGTAGTGTACCAGCTTGGTGAATAAATCAAATTCTACAGGTCTATAAATAGATTCGGCAGATGGTGGGCAGGTCAGCCATAGAGACAAAAGAATCTTCGCACCTTTGGGGTTAGCAGAGGTCAAATGTGTTTACTACTACCAGCGACCACTGATAGCGCTGCCCTTATCCTTGAAAAGAAGCAATTCAACGTGTTCTATTTGTAATTACTGGTAGAAAATAATAATAATATATATATATATATATATTTATATATATATATATATATATATATTATATATATATATATATATATATATATATATATATATATATATATATATATTCACGTCGATGAATTTTTTTAATTTCTGAATTCAATTGTGTTGTTGCAATAAAGGTGTGTTTACACATTTGAGTAGTCAGGGATAGGTTTCATACAAAATTTAATAAAATTTTAAAGTTTTCTTGAGATGTTTGCTTGTCTGTCCAGTTGGGAGAAATCCAAGAAACGGCAAACACAGATACACTGATGACAGCACCAACACTACAATCACTGCAATCACCAACACCATCACACCCACACCAACAACAGAATCAAAACCACAACACATTTTCCAAAGAAAAATGGTCACTACAATAACTACCATTCGCGCGACAGGGAAAATTCGTTCTAGTGAGGAGTGCCAAAGAAAAGCTGATGGCTTTCAGAGCACAAAATGAGAACATTAAAACTGAGGAGAGTACCGGAGAGCCTAATGTTGTTGGGAATGACATTAGAGATTTACACGATCATCGCGTTAGAGGACTCTAGAATAGACGGAGATGAAGTAAAGAATATTTTGAGAAATACTTAGATAAAGCATAACGACCAACATTATGGCCACAAATTGGTTCTTCATCAATTCTTCAAAGCCATACACGAAGGTTACTTTGACAGAGCGAGGATACGTGCGCTAAGAGAAGAAAGAATAAAAGTCGTTCGATTGGCCCAGGTGGTGAAGGTGCAAAGTGACAACAAAGCCACAATTGGTATGACATTGGATCTCCCAGTGTAACGCCCAGCAGTTGGCTTTGAAGGTGGTTCCAGTGGTGCCCAACAAAATAGATAGCGTGGGAGAACCACTTGACCACAAACAGTACCAGGAGGGTAAGTGACTCCCTTTTCCTTTGCTTTCTTCTTGGCCAGCGTGGCAGTTCTTAAAGTAGGTTGTATAAACGTAAGTGGCCAAGGGTAGTCGTGGAAGCAAGGACGCTTGCACAACGATCTCAGGTGGCTAAGTCTGGATGTAATAGCCATCAGTGAGACCAGGATCGCGGACACGGACCATGGCTCCAATTTCCGATCACTTTGATATTTTCGCATCACTTAGTCGACCAGGAACGGGGTGTGGAGTGGCAGTGTCGTTCAGAAAAGACCTGGATCTCGAGATATGGTCGGTCTTACGGGACCCGGAAGGTAAGTCGGCGGTCCTGGATGTGAACGATAACGAAGGCAGTGCTTTTAGACTGGTCGCAGTGTACGCACCGACTGGAGCAGGCAGACGGATTTCTTCAGACGCCAGGAGGCTTTTACAGGGACGTCTCGTTCTTTAGTGTTAATGGGGGATTGGAAGGTCATTTTGGATGCATGTGTGGATTGGGTGCGGCTAGCGGATAGGAAAGGGTGATGTTTACAGATACCGAATTTGCAAACTTGTGGAGTGGATATTGACGTGGGCAGTGGTGAACAAAACTAAGTCGTTGATCTTGAAAATGTTTGAACCAGAGAAAATAGTTACCGGTAATTCTTCTCACTCTTTACTTTCTGTGTTCAAATCTCGTCGAGACAAGCATACTCTTTCATCATTTTGGTTTCACTAAAATATGTACCAGGTGAGAACTCGATTCGATGTAAATAAATAACTCCTTCCCTTTATAAATACTGATTTTAAGCAATTATTATTATTAAACCGGCGAAGCGCCAGATTCCTTTACAGCAATACAGTTTCCGAGAAATGATTCATTCTCTTAAAAAAAGCTCAACCCATATATTTGATAAGCCTTTAGACGGCCATAGACTATGATTGTGAACTGTACTTAACAGTGATTTATGATACAATAGACATTACTAATGCTTAACATCAAGTCACGTTTGATAAAAGAGATTTACGATCAAAGATATTACCGTCCTTTTCCTAATAATCCAGGATCACGACATCTAATGCGTCGCGCGTTTCTAAGACCTTAGGATGCAATTTGAGTAAGAGAGATTTCGCTGGAAAATCGAACGCTTATAGGCATCTACAAACAAAAGTAAAGGCGCATATTTTAATTGTGTGAACCTGATAATTATATCCGACAATTCGTTTCAGACATAATGCTAATTTTATACATTACGAAAGATGAACCGTGTAATAATAATAGTTTCATATAATAAATAATTCGTCAATGAGTGAAATCTTTCTTTTTCTCTCATTTAGATAAGCTATCTTTACTCTAAGCTAATCAATATACCACCAATTATCAAATCACAAATATTTGTTCTGTATCAGCTTTTATATGTTTCTGATTTACGACGAAACAAATAACCATACGGAAAATTGTTTTACAAATCAATCCTGTTTCACCCTTTGTTCGTTGTACGGTTATCAAAAGTCGTTCTAAAGCCAAACTTCGAAACACCAACTTCGGAGCTTTTAACTATATATCAATTGATTAGCAATATAGAAATGTTTATTGCGGAAAAATATTAGTGATTGATGAGAATGGTATAGGAAACAGTTATAATAGTGAAAAGTATAAGGGCGATAAACTGAAAGATAATACGAAAGAAAATGTGATTTGGTTAACTGTTTCATTTCTAAACTTTGACTTTAAAACGCAAAAATGTTTCATAGTGTACTATTTGAGTTTAACCCTTGCCCAACTTGGGCGGTTTAACTCAAAAAGAGTGAAGGATTGTTCACTAAATGATTCCCCATTCTCTTAAAAGCTCTTTTTACTAACAATCAAAAGAAGAAAAAAAATATGTGATAGCACTTGAAGTGGTGGTGTTTCCCAGATTGAATTAAAAATGTCAGCGCATTATAAGAGTCAAAGATAATGATAATGATGACGGAGATGATGATGGTGATGATGATGACGACGATGACGACGGAAAGAGTACAAGCGTAGACAAGATAAGGTAGCTCAAAACCTCCAATGGCTACTAGGCTGGATGTATGGATATGAGGTTACTACTGCTTGGTACGGTACCAACATACACCGGAAAAGGTAATGGACGAAAAGGGGAAGGCAAAAATCCTTTGGGACATTGACTCTTAGACAGAGAACCGAAAGCCATATATAGTAACCTTTAGGAGGGACAAACACAATTTTCCTAATAATTGACACGACAATGCCAGGAGATCAACACATCATCATGAAAGAGAGAGAAAAGATTGATAAAGACGAGAGAATTGAGATCGTCAAGATGTAGCAGCTATGAGAGTCAAACATAAATGTTATCCCTATTTTCATCGGAGCATTGGGTACAATATCGCCCAATCTGAAAAATCATCTGAAAATCTCAGAAATACCCTACAATCTAAACGTATTGTAAAAGTGGACATTACTTGGAACTGCACGTATATTGTGTAAAGTATTGTTTGTCTGAGGTTGTTGTTGTGACTTGACAAATAGTACAAACCTCCGGTAGAGACACTATCTTCAATCCACAACCTGACAATATTTTATACTGTGTGACGTCTATAATAATAATAATAATAATAATAATAAATAATAATGATACTAAAAATAACAACAACAATAATAATGATAATAATAACAACAATAATAATAATAATAATAATAATAATAATAATAATAATAATAATAATAATAATAATAATAATAATAATAATGATAAGAAGAAGAAGAAGGAATATATTCACAGACATGACAGAGTTCGAACCTACATACATTGGAAGCTATGCCAACATTATGGAATAACAACACAAAAAAGATAGCATAGGCACACACCAGAAAAGGTCACAGAAAACGAGAAAGCAACCATACTCTGGGATATGCCGATACACACAGATAGAGAAATTAAGGCCAACAGACCAGATATAGTTATCAGAGACCATGAAGAAAAAAAATGCTTTCTAATTGATGTATCAATACCGGCTGATGACAACGTGTCTCTAAAAGAAATGGAGAAACTCTCAAAATACAAAGACCTGGAAATAGAGGTAACTAGAATGTGGAATCTGAAAACAGAAACAATTCCTATCATAGTAGGTGCATAGGCATGATAAAAAAATATTCAGACAAATACACAACAAAAACACCAGGATTTACAAACACATATAACATACAGAAAATTGCACTACTAGGCACTGCACACATCCTACGCAGAACACTTTCCATACAATAACCATCAGAGCATCACAACAAATCACAGCACATACCCAAGGCACACAGAGCTGCGCTCGGTAGTGAAGTGAAAGCACGCTATAAAAATAAAACTACTGAATAATAATAATAATAATTATTATTAGTATTATTATTTCTACTGGAAGCACAATCCCTCAAATTTGGTGGGAGGAAATATGTCGATTACTCGACTCCAATGCGTGACTGGTACTTATTTATCAACCCCGACACGATGAGAGGCAAAGTCGACCTCGGCGGACTTTGAACTGAGAACGTAGCGCCCAGTGTGCTAACGATTCTGCCAACTCGCCGCCTTACTACTACTACTACTACTACTACTACTACTACTACTACTACTACTACTATTGCTACTACTACTACTACTACTACTACTACTACTACTAATAATAATAATAATAATAATAATGATGATGATCATGGTGATAATAATAATAATAATAATAATAATAATAATAATGATAATAATACTAATAATAATAATAATAATAATAGTAATGATAATAATAATAATAAGAAGAAGAAGAAGAAGAGGAGGAAGAAGAATATAAACAACCATGCACACGCACACTCATATTCATCTCATGTTCAACTGAATGTCAAATCTTAAAAGTACATGGTTAATGCAAAACACGTGCCTTATACAACAAGCATGCAATAAAACAGCATAATTCATATATTTATATTTCCAATAGCTTCAACAGTATTACCTATAATACACCAAAATCACAAGATATAATTGCACACTGAACGTGCTTGCATAATAGAAACCAGATACTATAAAATAGATTCTCGTAACTCACATTCTAAACAGTTGCAGCATATTAACATAACCAACCCATACAGTCTTTTCTCTAATAATACCTTTGTGATATGAGAAAACTTAACACCAATCCCATAGCATATCGAAGAGTTAAAATGGCTTCCAACAAAATAAAATAACTATTAATTTAAATTTACACAAGGGACTACACATACAATTACATCAAACCTAAAAAATAAAACTCTTAAATAATTGATAGCGTTTGTGATAAACAAACTGAATTCTACATTCCCAAGGATTAAAAACTGAATTCAAAAACGCTATTGAGCTGAAACAAACACTGTATGACAGTCCCCAGAAGACACGTAAGAGAGAATTTAAGCCTGTGTGTAAGCTAAAGGCGTTCAAAAGCTTAGTATTGAAATTAGAAACAAAATATCTGATAGCTTCACAGAATCAATTCATAGATACAACTAAGTATAAAAGTAAAATAAAAAAACGCATTTTAACATCAAGTACATGCTGTGCAGGTAATACATCAATACGAGTAACTACATTACTGCTTGTTCAAACTTTGCCAAATCCGAGTATATTCAGCAAAACAGTCAAGGCGGCAGCTACATCTAATTCCTTTTTCTTCAATTTGGATTATAGTCGGTATAAACAGGTACCAGACCGTATGCATGATGGCGATATTGCTACAAGTATTAAAACGGTTAAATAGGATAAAGAGGCGAGCTGGCAGAATAGTTACCACTCAGTTCAAAATTCTTAGCGGTATTTCGTCCGCCTTTAAGTTCTGAGTTCAAATTCTGACGAGATTGACTTTGCCTTTCATCCCCTTCGAGGTCGATAAAATACGCATCAGTTGGGCACTTGGATCGATATAACGGATTTATCCCTCCCCCTGAAATTGCTGGCCTTGTGCCAAAATTTACAAGCAATATGATTGAATATAATCGAAACTTTACAGAAGGAAAAGATAAGCGCCAAAATGTTTCAATGTTTCAATGTCTACTCCAGCTTCAGCCGTGTGCAAGATTAAATTCTAAGCAGAAAAATCTCAGCATTTATAAATAAACTGGTGTAAAATGAGAATTCCTCCCAATGCGACCTATATAATTAGGACTAAGTAACAATTTAACTCGTAATGTATGGCTGCCCAGTTTATAAACTGCTAATCCATGTACAAGACATGAGTAATCTGACAGTTATATCTATTGGATCAAAGTAAACTCGAGATATTTTAATCATTGCCATGAATGAGAGTTTATATTTTGTGATACAATTTTGCATCCATTTCCACAGAATCATTTAAGGAAACGTAATGACAAAAAGCCACTGGACGACATATTTAGTTCACTAGTACGTAATGGACTTACTGCAGGCATGTACTAATCTGTTATCGTATCTTAGTACTATAGTGACAATAAAATCACACACCAACAAAAAAAAAAAGAAATACTGACATAAAACGATTCGTCAAAACAATTTTTACAACACTTCTCTACGCCTCAATAAACATTCGGGCATTCACTTCAATTATGCATACAGAGTAAAAAAAACTTGAACGAATCCATTTAAAAAATAATGAGAAATAAAATAGCGCAAAGGAAAATCTGGAAAAGTAAGAATAAATAATATGAACAAATCTGAATCAACAGGTAAACTATAGCGATGCTTAGAACCAGTAGAGTATTAGGAAGTACGAAATAATATAATACTTTACAGATAAGCGGCTTATCTTGTTTTAAATACTCTAGATATACGTCTACTTAGTTTCCTTTTGTCATCTAATAATCTTACGATGACTATACTTAATGTTATATACAATGAATTTGCGGATTTATTTATTATTTATTTAGGTCTTCACACCTAACATATCTAAATAATGTTTTTATTCTATAGATTTCTCAAACTAATGTGAAGTAGGCGTCAGTATAGTGAAGAACTTTGTTGATTACGATTTAGAATTTCGATTCATTCTTCAAGTTCATAAGTTCAAACTCTACCAATATCGCTTATTCAATAACTCCGCAACGTTGTTGCACCGATAATATTCATGACTTGGACAAAACTGATCATAATGAGTCGATCCTACGCATTGTACCTATGTCTCATCTATTCAACTCCGTAATTTCGAGATATTTTAGGAAGACTATATTAAAATACGTTTATCAATTCGTTTTGCAAGATTCCTGATGTGAAATCGTGTGTTGTAACAGATATTGTTGCATTTCGGGATGGTTATTTTATTTTTTAGTATTATTTTTGTTGTACCAAATAAATACACGCACTTTATATCTATTTTTTCACTCGGTTATTACTGTTCTTGTTTTATTATTCTAACTCTTGTCCATTGACCGGAAATCTTTCGTCACACATCTATGACCTCTCCAGAGACACTTTTTGTTTCACTTACTCCAACAGAATGTATGTTCTTGCTTCACTTACTCCAACACAATGTATTTATTTGGCAAAAAAAACAAAAACAAAAAACAATAATTGTAATAAAATGACCGTCTCGAAACACAATATATTAAAATATATTACCTACTAACTTAACTATGAAACAATACACACATGTAAATATATATAGTTTAATGATGCTGACTGATGAACTGATGAACCAGTTTTTGGGTATGTATCGAGCTGTACCGATATAACCTAAGGTAAATATTGTTATTATTACGATCTGTGTGTGTGTTTGTGAGTGCTTGAATGTGTGTAAGTATGTGCGTGTATATATATATATATAAAATATATATAATAATATAGCCAGGAAACACGTGTAGGCTTTTTACTAATTATATAATATTTATCATTTTGTAATTTGCTTAATTATTGGTATATGTTTTACTGTATATTTAATTTTTTCCTATATGGTATGATTTAATTATATTATTGTTATTTCATTGTTGAATTGCTTTATGATGGTTCTTCTATAATCTATATGCATACATACATATACACATACATATATACATATATATATATATATAAATACAGATGCATAAATACAAACGTACATATATATGTGGCATATGTGTGTGGGTGTGTATATACATATATATCAAGTTTATTCGTATGTATATAAATATGAAATTACTTAAAAATAACGGTGAAATGTTTTAGATTGCTAATGGGGTAAATGTAGTTGTGTTCTGTGCAGGTATGGTTGGAACGGCTTTTGCAGCTTAAGAAAAGTAAATTGATCTAACCACGATTGAGCGTGTGTGTGGTAGCAAATAAACAACAATGGATGTTAGCTTTACTAATATTATTGTCTAATATAAGGAGACGGGTTGGCAGCATCATTAGCATGCCTGGCCAAATGCTCACCGTCTGTCGTCCGTCAATACGTTCTGAGTTCAATTTTCGCCGAGCTCGAGTTTGCATTTCATCCTTTCGGAGTCGATAAAATAAGCACCAGTTTCGTATTGAGGTCCATGTAACCGAATAACCACAATATGAAATACTTTTTTGGCATTCATAATGCGTCCATCGCTAATAGTTTTCAATAGTCTTGCTCGGTATTTGGACACCAGCATCTGAAAAGATGCTGCTATTTTATGTATCGTAGCAGCATGATGTGAATTGCAAAGGGTAACCAGACGCTTCCAACTGATGTTTTTCAATAGAATGATATTACGTGATATGGGAATTCCGGCGCCCATTATAGACGGTTCTCGTCTGCTGCGATCTATGGCTTTGTTTTTATGCACTCACCGCCTATATAATAGGATCTCACTAGGCTAATAATGCAGGATCCGATATTCTAAGAAAATATCCACATTAAAGATTATTTACATGTTTTGAATTCATGAATAAGGTAAGGCATTTAATGAGGAGTTATCTCAAAGTAATGCGGTCTTCATTGCGTGCAAATCGTATGAGAACTTGCTGGAGCCACCCTATCTGTAAATTTATTTAATAATGCAGGCAATCGAAGGCACATAGTGCATGTGAAGTGAAATATATCAGCAAGGAATTGATCCTGACATGCATAATGAATGTACCTATTTTCATTCTTCCCTTATGTACCTATATCTTTGAGCGTAGTAACCAAAGGAGATTATGTTCCCTTTATCAAAGTCAAATATATATATGAAGATGTAAAGGGAATTTATAAGCAAATAGCATATCCGGCTCCCCAACTCCTTTCTGCTCACTTATAGTCTTCCAAGGAAACCAATAGAACTGACTGTCTAAAATTAGATACGGATTTGCAGTAGCAGGAATTTGGAATGTTAGAAGTTCTTTAATTCAAATAAGATTTTAACCTCTTTTCTCAATGAATTAGCAATTATAAACGTCATAAAGTTTATCTGACACGACAGCTTACATTGTTATACCTTTGGTCATTGTAACCTGTTCCTGTTGGAACGCTGCTCCCATGATCTGTCCATTCGATCGTTTCGACTGCCTCGTTTTAAAGTAATTTGTTTAGTTTATCGGTATTAATCCAGAATCATACACGAATATATTCGCATACATGACAAGATTCTCGCAGTTTTCACCTACCTCATTTCACTTACAAAATTAATTATGTGTTTATTTCACATTTCTGTACATGGCACTTGCCCGAAGTCAGGGTTTGTTAGAAAGCAACATTCTCAATCACACTATCATGCATATGCTTATTGACACAAACCCATAAATATGTGGGTTGCATAGTTAATTGTATTTCTACTAACACAATTCTGACATATAATTACATGATTTGAAGATAAATACGCCAAAAAGATGTGACTAAATTTCAAAGCGACTTGATGTGATGACGCCATGATAGATCGTTAGCCACTACACACATTTTTTCTCTCCTTTTTTTCCTCTCCTTGTTTCTCTCCTTGTTTTTTCTGTGTACCTTTCTGTAGAAGAGCGTTGGCTCGAAACGTAAAAAGACATTATCTATTCCTGAGCGTTATACTAATACATCTGTTTGTTTTGTACACCACCTGTCTTCGTCTTTTGTTTTTTTCGTAAACTTTCCCAATATATATATATATATATATATATATATATATATATATATATATATATATATATATATATAATATATATATATATATATATATATAGCTTTAATAGCTTTAAATAGCTTTAAAAAAGTTTTTTAGCTGCTATTTCTAATGAGTTCAGTATGCGGCAAAGTAATTTATTTTACTAAGCCCTTTTATATAATGTAATAATTTGAATTCGCCTTGAATGGTCCCTTTGCATACTGAACACTTGTGAAATTGATTAATAATTAATTAATTTTGCCCTCAATTGTTGAAATTATAATTAATCTCCCTCTGATTAATGCTTCGGATTTTACCGAAATAAGCATAGTGTTTGATGATTTTAACCCACGCTGGTGGAAAGGGGAGAACAGAGATTCTTCGCTTGCTTATTTGAATTTGTTGGCACTGTTAGTTACGAGCAGATCTTCGAAAGGGTATGTTCTTATTTTCAGTGTTTCCAAATCCGAACCAAGGAATTTCTGAGCTGATGATAGAAGTGTTGTTTTGACTAATCTTGAAACGTACGTTCTCAAATAACCTTAGCATTTGATTTTTCGATGTCCTTACCCCCAAACTTTTGTGAGTTGAATTAAGCAAACACTATATATGAGAGAGATTTTCTTTAAGTATTAGAAATAGCTTTAAAAAAGTTTTTTAGCTGCTATTTCTAATGAGTTCAGTATGCGGCAAAGTAATTTATTTTACTAAGCCCTTTTATATAATGTAATAATTTGAATTCGCCTTGAATGGTCCCTTTGCATACTGAACACTTGGTGAAATTGATTAATAATTAATTAATTTTGCCCTCAATTGTTGAAATTATAATTAATCTCCCTCTGATTAATGCTTCGGATTTTACCGAAATAAGCATAGTGTTTGATGATTTTAACCCACGCTGGTGGAAAGGGGAGAACAGAGATTCTTCGCTTGCTTATTTGAATTTGTTGGCACTGTTAGTTACGAGCAGATCTTCGAAAGGGTATGTTCTTATTTTCAGTGTTTCCAAATCCGAACCAAGGAATTTCTGAGCTGATGATAGAAGTGTTGTTTTGACTAATCTTGAAACGTACGTTCTCAAATAACCTTAGCATTTGATTTTTCGATGTCCTTACCCCCAAACTTTTGTGAGTTGAATTAAGCAAACACTATATATGAGAGAGATTTTCTTTAAGTATTAGAAATAGCTTTAAAAAAGTTTTTTAGCTGCTATTTCTAATGAGTTCAGTATGCGGCAAAGTAATTTATTTTACTAAGCCCTTTTATATAATGTAATAATTTGAATTCGCCTTGAATGGTCCCTTTGCATACTGAACACTTGGTGAAATTGATTAATAATTAATTAATTTTGCCCTCAATTGTTGAAATTATAATTAATCTCCCTCTGATTAATGCTTCGGATTTTACCGAAATAAGCATAGTGTTTGATGATTTTAACCCACGCTGGTGGAAGGGGAGAACAGAGATTCTTCGCTTGCTTATTTGAATTTGTTGGCACTGTTAGTTACGAGCAGATCTTCGAAAGGTATGTTCTTATTTTCAGTGTTTCCAAATCCGAACCAAGGAATTTCTGAGCTGATGATAGAAGTGTTGTTTTGACTAATCTTGAAACGTACGTTCTCAAATAACCTTAGCATTTGATTTTTCGATGTCCTTACCCCCAAACTTTTGTGAGTTGAATTAAGCAAACACTATATATGAGAGAGATTTTCTTTAAGTATTAGAAATAGCTTTAAAAAAGTTTTTTAGCTGCTATTTCTAATGAGTTCAGTATGCGGCAAAGTAATTTATTTTACTAAGCCCTTTTATATAATGTAATAATTTGAATTCGCCTGGAATGGTCCCTTTGCATACTGAACACTTGGTGAAATTGATTAATAATTAATTTTGCCCTCAATTGTTGAAATTATAATTAATCTCCCTCTGATTAATGCTTCGGATTTTACCGAAATAAGCATAGTGTTTGATGATTTTAACCCACGCTGGTGGAAAGGGGAGAACAGAGATTCTTCGCTTGCTTATTTGAATTTGTTGGCACTGTTAGTTACGAGCAGATCTTCGAAAGGGTATGTTCTTATTTTCAGTGTTTCCAAATCCGAACCAAGGAATTTCTGAGCTGATGATAGAAGTGTTGTTTTGACTAATCTTGAAACGTACGTTCTCAAAAACCTTAGCATTTGATTTTTCGATGTCCTTACCCCCAAACTTTTGTGAGTTGAATTAAGCAAACACTATATATGAGAGAGATTTTCTTTAAGTATTAGAAATAGCTTTAAAAAAGTTTTTTAGCTGCTATTTCTAATGAGTTCAGTATGCGGCAAAGTAATTTATTTTACTAAGCCCTTTTATATAATGTAATAATTTGAATTCGCCTTGAATGGTCCCTTTGCATACTGAACACTTGGTGAAATTGATTAATAATTAATTAATTTTGCCCTCAATTGTTGAAATTATATATATATATATATAATATATATATATTATATATAATAAATGATATAGAAATATATGCATATATACATACATATATGTACATACCTACATTTACATATATATATACATGCATATATGGGTACAGGACATAAAAAAAAACGTTGAACACAATGAGAAACGAAAACATAAAAACAAAAACATAGAAACAAACGTTTTTCGAACAACGAAAAAACAAACAGAGAAATGAGACATACAACATAAAGAATATTCTCCTTCTTTAGTTGTCCCTGTTTCATTCACTCCACGTTAGGACGGCAAGGACAAGACGCGACTTCCTTAAAATAGACCTTGTTTTGTGTCTGGTTTCTCTGTTTCGTTCATTCTTCGAAAAAAAAATTCGTTTCTATGTTTTTGTATTTATGTTTTCGTTTCTAATTGTGTTCAACGATTTTTTGATGTCCTGTACCCATATATCGAGTGCTCAGCAACTTGCACGTTAATAGATAAGTTGCGACGTCAATGGTGCCAAGCTGTATCGGCCTTTGCCTTTCCCTTGGATAACGTCGGTGGCGTGGAGAAGGGAGGCTTGTATGCGCGGGCGACTGCTGGTCTTCCATAAACAACCTTGCCCAGACTTGTACCTCGTAGGGTAACATCAAGGTGCAATTCCATGGTCATTCATGACCGAAGGAGGTCACAACACACACAATATGTATGTATTTATATATTATTTTATATTATTATATGATCGACCGCTATGCATCCTTTTCCAAGTAAGTTTTATCTATCTATCTATCTATCTATCTATCTATCTATCTATCTATCTATCTATCTATCTATCTATCTATCTATCTATCTATCTATCTATCTATCTATCTATCTATCTATCTATCTATCTATCTATCTATCTATATATCTATCTATCTATCTATCTATCTATATGGACGTCAGTCATATCGACTCCGTGTAAGTTGGCCTTTTTGCGTTTAAATGTTATTATTGAAAAATATTTCGTATGTAAAAGTTGTGCAACAACTAATTCATTCGGTTGTACAAATTGTTTGCACGGGAAACCTGCCCTGTGTGGCGGTTTTCCCGTTTTTGTGTATCTGTTTTCGGCTTTTTTAGCCATTTTATTTTGACGATTACGACTTCAAGCCATGAAGTCGTTGTTGAAAAGAACGCTGGTCTCCTTGACAACGCTTACGACGTTGATTTCCCTACACTGCCTTCACCACAGCTTCATGAAGGAGGGAAGAAGGGGAGGAGCAACACAGGTGCAAGTGTGGGCATGAAAACTGACATCGCCACCGACACACAAAAAATTGGAAGCACCCAGACGACAGCTTCACAGTCAACTATTGAATCTGACAACTCTGCCACAAACATCACCACCACCACCACCACCACCCCCACCTCCACCAACAACAACAACGATATCGTCGTTTTGCCGTCTACCATAACTGTCAACAGCAACACCACTACTACAACCTCAACTACTACAAATTTGGATTTGTTTTTGGTGGTAGTGTTGGGGGCAGAGGTGTCATTTGTAGTAGTTGAGGTTGTAGTAGTGGTGTTGTTGTTGGAAGTTATGGTAGATAGCAAATCGACGATATCGTTGTAGTTGTTGTTGTTGGTGGTGGTGGTGATGTTTATGGCAGAGTTGTCCGATTCAGTAGTTGACTGTGAAGCTGTCGTCTGGGTGCTTCCAATTTTTCATGTGTCGCTGGCGGTGTTGGCGTTCATGCTCACACCTGCACCTGTCTTGCTCCTCCCTTCTTCCCCCCTTCATGAAGCTGTGGTGAAGGCAGTGTAAGTGAATCAACTTCGTAAACATTGTCAAGGAGACCAGCGTTCTTTTCAACAACGACTTCCTGGCTTGAAGTCACCATCGTGAAAATAAAATGGCTAAAAAAGCCGAAAACAGAAACACAAAAACGGGAAAACCGCCACACAGGGCAGGTTACCCGTGCAAACAATTTGTACATCCGAATGAATTAGTCTAGAAGTATTCCTGGGAACTTTACTTTTAGTGGGGTATTGGAATGCTACCTTGGACACGCATCTAGACTACGTGGGGAGAGGCAAAAATAGACGGGGATGTAAATGCCTCAGAGACCTGCTCAGACGCTTTCAACTGTCTGACAGGTACCGACACGACCACCCAAAGTCGGTGAGACACTGCAAGACTACGAAGCGGTGACGGGAGCAAAAATCAACCGAGAAAAGTCGGTGGGCTTGCGGCTCTGCACCTGGAGAAGCAAGCCCATGCCGTCCTCTAGCGCCTCAGTAGTGGGACGCTGGACGGGTGGGCCGGTCAAATTGCTCGGAGTCTGGTTCGGTCCAGACCTGGAAACGGAGAAGAACTGGGACGGCATAACGTGTAGGGCTGCCTAAAAGTTCAGGCGGAGGTGGCGAACACGTACATCGCGTCCGTCATCAACTACCGCCTGACCGTCGTGCCTTGTCCCGACCCACCGTCACCAACCTGGAACGCATCTTCTTCCACTTCTTGTGGAAAGGAAACGTTCCGAAGGTCAGGCGATCCGTTTGCTGTCGACACCCGCTGAAAGGAGGGCTGGGCATGCCGTGCTTGATGATGCGCAGACACGCGCTGAGACTGCGAAATCGTCGGCTCTATGTAGACGACGGTGAGCATGTGTGGTCGCCGTTTGTGCGGCGCGCTTTCCCGCAACTCTTGTCCATGACCGAACTGCAATCGAGGATCAAAAAGAGGCCGAGGAAGGGCGAATGGCACCGCGAGTGTCGCGTTGTTGTCTCCAGCATCTTTACCTTCCTGGGTCGAACTTGAGCCATTGCATCACTAAGAAAGCATTTTGTAGGGGATTAGTAGAGGGGAGGTACGACGACGATCTCGGGGCGTCGACGAGGAATACCTGACCCACCTGTTCAAGACAACTTTCGGGCCGGGACCAATGGACAATTTCCAGAGATCCCTAGTCTGGCAGTGCTATCGAGAAGCGCTACACGTTCGGGATAAGCTCTATAGACATGGTTCGAGAAACACGGGGCCGACCTGCCTGAGATTCGGTCAGAGCGACGAAACCGTTCTGCACGCTCTCGCGCAGTGTCCAACCATTTCTGACCTGTGGGCTTATGTCGAACGACTGCTGTCACGTGTGGGACGAGTCGGTTTATCAGCCGAGTCTATCGTCAATATCGTTACGCCTCCTTCCTTCAAACGGGAAGGAAGAGCTATTTTCATAATACTTGTAGCTATGGCGAAAGAATGTATCTGGTGGACGCGTCTGAAAAGATTAGAGACAAACACTTTCCTCTTTGGTCAATCTCTCATCAACTTTTTCAAGTATCACTTGAAAAGGAAGGTGAGAGTAGAGAGGGAAGTTTTGTCTAGCGATTATTTCAAAAAAAGATGGGTAAATGTAGCAAGGATGGCACGAATGAATGACGAAGCCACCTTGAACATGATCCTATGTTGAGATAATTAACATGAAAAATGTTGAGATAATTAGCAGTTCTGTTCAGATATTGTACACTTAATATTTGTAGGTCACCTACGTATTGCGGAAACCTTCATTGATTCTATGACCGAAGAGACTAGATTCTAAAAAATCACAATCGTTACGTGCATTTTGCTTATAGCCAATAAAACATCAACATATAAATAGTAAGAAATACGAAGTTGTAAGTTTCTGCACGTTGAGTACCAAATATATAGAGAATTAGTTCGTTTCGTACGCGTGTACTTGACATAGAAAGCATATTCCGGAGGAGGGGGGAAGAATGAACGGGCAACAGAAAATTCATATGAATACACAAAGCTTAATCTGTTTATACATAAAATTTGTTATTTTATGCATGTCGGAAAGCGTTTGCAGGATGAATAATGATGTGCGTTCCGTTGATGACATAAATAATATTGATAATAGTAAGATAAAATGGCTAATAACTCGTTAAATGAATTCGTAAAACGAAGTGTTAAGGCGAAAAGTTTGATATACGTCATCGCATTGACATTAAAGGTGCAAATGGGAAATATAAGCTGCCGATGATAGAATAAATATGATGGAAAGCAGCACAAAATCACAGTTTTTATTGACGACAGAAATTACCAATTATTTTTCATAAGTGTCTGAAATGATTTAATTGTTTATAACGATCATCATTGATTAACTATCCAGCATATAATTTGTAACTAACTTAATTTATCACTTACCTAATGAAACAGAACTACTTATTCAGCAATTACTGCCAGTAATTATTAAATGTTTTCGATAATAATTTAAAGGAGCGGCAGCAATTATTGGTGGATGTATAAAATTCCTAAAGGTTACAATTAGTGTTCACAAGTTTAAATGGCATATACAAATATGACGACATTTCAAACTTAATTCGTATTTCAAATTTTCATTTGGTATTGAAGCATAAACTTTATAATATCATTTTCATTCTGAAGTGAATGTCTATTAGTGAGAATTCAAATACTGAAAACTTATTTAAAAGTCAGGAATTAATTGACATATGAAATAGTCAAACTGTCTGTGATCTCCAGGCGATAACCCGTGAATTGAAACACAAATGAACACATATGTAATCTCACAAAGCAAAATCATACGTGCACATGCACCAATATTTGTGGGTGAATATATATGTACCTATGTACATACATACGTACATACATACATAATGGCTGCCCCCTCGTTATCGAGTATGGCCATTGCACGAAGCTTAATCAATGTTGTTATCGTGCAATGCCTGTGCAAGAAGATTTTTTTAAAGTGAGGAAAGCCGGTGCACTGAGTCAATCCCACTCACTAAGCAACAGCAGCCATAATCCGAAAAGAAGAACAGGTCAACATCATCGGTAACCACTGAGCCGCAGGTTTTATGTGGGAGTTATCCCAGTTACCTGAGTTAACTTCTCCTAGAAGGATGCCCTAACAAAGGTTAGGAGTCCTTCACTCCCAATGGTTTAACCGCGCGATCGGGTATTCGGTCCGATTATTTCTATGTCCCCGCGCATAATACAGCCTTAAGACATATATTGGATGGCCGTTGACTCTCAAGAGTTCCTCTGCCCTTTGACGGGTTTTGTTTTTCATTCCGCAGGGTGTCCAATAAACACCCTCCTCACCAAGCATATATTTCGATAATCATTTAAAGCTGTTTTAAGGTGAGCTTGCAGAAGAGAAACGCTATCGGTATAAACGTAAAAAAAAAGTTTAAGGACGGCATTAGGACTATCATGAAGTCACTTGGAATGGATTCAGAGGACATAAAAACCCTTGTTCGGATCGAGATGGACGGCAAACAAAAGTGTGGAGTGGAGGGAAAGGATTTGAAGAATAACGCATGCAAGACTCATGAGAGAGTTAAAGAAGAATGTTACGATCGAGGACGTAAATCACAATGACCATTTTGATTGTACAGTTTGTGACAGACTATACCCTTTTTTGCTGGGCTCAAATCGTTCAATGCAATATATGCCAGAAGGTCTGCAATTCTAATGGAGGCCTCAAAAGGCATTTGAAGATCCACAAATATCAGAATTTAACTGCAGCTCTTGGTCCAAATCTGATGTGCAATCTATGTGGGTGTATTTTCAAAACATTACCTGACGTCGGTCATATAATCAATGAATTAGAATAGGGTAACAGCGCGCATTGGACGTACACACATACATAGTGACTACAGGGATGTTCAATAACTTAACAACTAGACCCGGTACGTCAAAGAGGTTATATTTGGATTCAGGAGACCGAATTTGTATAGGAATGATGTCTATTTCCTAAACGCCAAAATCCTTGTAGACCAGTTATATATATGCGAAAGGGAACCAATTGGGCTATAGGAATTAAGAGCAAGCGGCACACCAGAGTCCCACGAGACGAGGGGAAAGAATAAAAGACTCAGCAGGATGGACCCATCTCTAACAACCATGAATGATTTACGGACACAGAAGCTGCCCCAACCATTCTTAATTTGAGAGATATTCGAAAAGGAATGTCTATGTGAAAAGACCTGGAAAAATGAAAAAGATACACCGAGCCAAATGTGACAGTGGAAAAGAAGAGACACAGCCGCAATGTTCAGTGGTAGCACCTGTTGAGATATTATTAGTTTGGGTGGTATTGGAAGTGAATTGTCACTGATAAAAGATGTGCAAGGCAAGAATGTGAAAAGGCTCAAGATTCACTGAACCACGTCCGCTGTGGAAAAGAAGAAGAGCTACAGATGCAGCGGACATTGTTAACACCTGGCGTGGAACAGGAGAAGTCCAAGGAAGAAACATCCTCAGAGGACAGGAAGTCTCCCAGCACCTGTGTCACCTCAAGGCGTCAGGAAGAGCAACTCACCCAATACTACCACAGAGGGCCAATCCCACCCAGCTGAAGTTAGAATCAAATGGACCAAGATAAATGACACAAAAGAATGGCAACAACTGGACCAAGACTTCGATATAATATTTGATTGCATGCTAACAGGAACAACTGAACAGAAAGTGAATGATTTTATGACTATCGCATTCAGTTTGGCAAAAGCTTGCTTCAGAACTGCGGACAGACCGCTTAATACAACAATCAAAAAGGTACACAGCATAAGAGAAAAGGAGATGCACCATCGGATGGGAGAAATCAAGCCTGTCAATATGCAATATAAAAAGGGCTTCTGCTGACGAAAGGGAAGGCATCAGTGACTTGACAAATAAAAAAGGCTTAGATGGGCAGACTGTACTCGGAATGGGAGGAAAGTAAGGTAAACCACGCGGGTGCAATTTGTCAAGCACCCTTTTAGGTTCACTCTAAAAATGTTGAGGAAGACCAAATCAAGGAAATTGACCTGCTCTAGAGAAGAAGTAAAAGTATTTTTGAGGGAGACCCACCATGATAACCTCAGAAATCAAGCCCTTGATATCAACCCAAATGTCTGTAGAGCTGAAATTCCAGGAAATACGTTCAATCTCAACTGTCCATTCTGGAAAGACGTGTGCAGGATTGCAAGGAGATATGACTTTTCCCAGTCGAGGCTGGTTGTTTGGGGTTCCCTGTTCAGTCGGCATGGATGATACTTCCTGCCATTGGAATGAGAGGAAAGGGGCAAAGGGTGGCTGAGCGCAGGATGGGAGAGGCAGCTGAAAAAATCCTCTTGTTGGGTTTGAAGCAAGATAGAAGAGTAAAGCTGCAGGCGAGGAAGAGGTGAAGAGCAGTGATTTTACCACCTCTGGTGAACCACCAACTGGAGAAAGTGAACCACCAATGGGTCAGAGTGAACGGTACCTGATGAACATTGCTTACCGTCTCATGGCATCAGTTCCTCCTGGCCAAAGACCCATTCATTTTGGCGAGTGGGGAAAAAAACACCTCCTACCAGGAGTTAATAACACACATGCACACAACACACACACACACACACACACAGACATATATATATATATATATATATATATATATATATATATGTGTGTGTGTGTGTGTGTGTGTGTGTGTGTGTGTGTGTGTGTGTTTGCGTGTGTGATATTAACTCCTATAGGAGGTGTTTTTTCCCACTCGCCAAAGTGAATGGGTCTTTGGCCAGGAGGAACTGATGCCATGAGACGGTAAACGCACACAGACACACAGACATATATATATATATATGTGTGTGTGTGGTAAATGAAGAGGGTCCGGCTGTTCTCTTCTTACTCCCGCCCGTACTGCCAAACATAATATATATATATGTCGATATTTCGATTGAGAGACAATACTATTTTGTACGTGTTTAATACAAAATCCGGAAGATTATTTCAGTCGTAGAATATAAAGTAAGAAGCAAATAACGGAGGTGAGTGAATCACATTTAATTCTTTGTTTCAACTATTGCAACAACACACTGGTGGAATTCAAGGAGGGAAGATATTGTTTAGCAATCGCACATCGAGTTGCACATACAATATATAAGAATATAATATATATATATATATATATATATATATATATATATGTGTGTGTGTGTGTGGTGTGTGTGTGTGTGTGTGTTTGAATCATCAATGTAAAACCTCTACGATATTAAGCCATGTGAGAACAGACAATCAAATGTACACATTACCGATTTACTAAGGAACACTACATCGAATGGTGCAGTTCTACATAGGCTACTTTTTTTTTTAGATAAATGAAGCCGCAAAGCGTGCTTGTTCATACACCGGCCCCGATACGTATGACTGACGACTGACCTGAAACTAAGCAACACAGAAACATCTCTCTACACATTAAAAAGAAATTGTTATATACAAATCGAGAAATATATGTCGTATATTTTAGAGAAGTTAAAATATATACATAACATTATTTATTTTAGCAAATTAATTTTTCGTTATTTGAATTCTATTTCATAGACATTTACTTGAAAATGAAAATATAATTATAAAGTTTTTGCCTCAATACCATATGAAAGTTTGAAATATGATTTAAGTCCGAAATCTTCGCATCATATTTCCATGTCATTTGAAGTTGTGAACGCTAATTATAACCTTCAGGAATTTTATATATCCACTAATACTTGATGCCACCTTTTAACCGATTGTAGAATTTATTCTGAAAACAATCTCGTCATTGCACTTATACACATTCATGGCATATAAATGTAAATGCCTTGGGATACTGACATTTTTACTGCAAATATAATCTAGAATATTGTCATGTCAGAAAATATATATGATTATTTCACTGTATATATATTATGTAATTTCTCTTTCTCTCTCTCTCTCT
This sequence comes from Octopus sinensis, assembly GCF_006345805.1. Lineage (NCBI taxonomy): Eukaryota > Metazoa > Mollusca > Cephalopoda > Octopoda > Octopodidae > Octopus > Octopus sinensis. The sequence goes on along the minus strand of NC_043011.1, from coordinate 19,934,985 downwards.
CTCTCTCTCTCTCTCTCTCTCTATATATATATATAATATATATATATATATATATAATTTTATATATATATATATAAATAGGAATGAACTTGTATAAGTTTATGTATACACATATATGTTTTAAATATAGGAATATAACAATGTATCTTTTGAACATGCTTTAAAATATATAACTAATGTTTGGTATTCGAATCACTTTATTTGCCTTTAAATAGATACACAGCTCTAGAAATAATGGGTACAAATTTTGGGGTCCTGTCTGATGATATCGGGATTAAGAAGTTGAAGTTAAGTGATGAGGAAACAAGCAGCAATCGAAGTCCTCTTCTGTGTTTGTTAAAACTAGCTTAGCATAAGGTTCATGAGAAGACTGACAGTTTCCCGCAGAGATTATCCTCAGTGTGTTAGCAACTGAAAATTACACAACTGCAGTGGTCATGTTGTCATGGCTTCAGGAGCATCTATAGGACTTCAAACGAACATATTTCGATGGTTTTCTTTCGGGTCCTCGATGTACCAACTCCTATGTTTTCCAATTTTCGGCAGTTCTCCCTTAAATTTTTCTCCTAAACAGTTAAGATGATTCTGCTGACACTTCTGTTCTACGCCGATATCACTATTCCTTCCTATTTCCCCATTATCGTACTCAAGCATCATCCAAATGCAATCTCGATCTCTCACGCCGAACATAATCTGAAACAATGATATAGGCTTTAAAAACATTCCCTTATAATTTTTTCATACTACCTATTAGTCCAGTGATAGCTATGTGATACATATTTACTAAGAGTAAGTAAGTAATCGCTAAGAATAGTCACACTAAATGAAAAACACATTCAATCATTATCTATATTGCTTATACTTAACAGAGGAGGAGCATAAATAAATTGACGTTTTAGTGTACGTGGTTCTAAGAGAAAACATAAAATTGCTTTGCCAACGTTCAATGTAAAGTAGTGAATCCAGAGAGCAAAATGGAATCTTTATTGTAGTTGCATTATTTAAATATCTATATGATAGAAAGTAATTAAATGAATCAACTGCACCATTGAGATGTTTTTTGTCGAGTTTTTTCATCTGCAAATTCACTTCAACCGAATGCATTACTTTATATTATATTAATTTGCTCTTGAAAAAGCTTTGATAAAAAGCATTAACACGGTGCAGTTGTCTCATGAAATTTCTTTCTTTCCTGAAAATAGTTAAATAATGGATCTGCTTCAAAGGTTTCATGTTGGCGTTTGGATTAAATATCTTGCAATTTTTGTTGGTGATGAATTTTTTCACAATCCGTACTGTAAAATATTGTTTCATTCCTCTTATTTATCTGAACAGTCTTAATCCAATCCATAATGCTTTAAGCGAATATATTACTTTAGCAACAGTAGAATAACTTCAGTATTTAAATGTTTTCGTCCGAGATCTTCAGTAACAGAATTGTTTAAAGCGAATTTATTACTTTTTAAACTCCTAAATAAGAAATCGCGTGAGTCGTTACGCTTCTTCTTCATCTGACCTCTCGTTTTATAGTGGTTCATTATGTAGTAAGTTTACGATTGGATACCTTTCTCCGCATATAGAAAAGGGCAACTTTGGATCCTAAATTTTGCAATCTCAATAACGTTTTCTATCACTCTTCGTCTTCGTTAATTATAATCACATTTAGCACAACACCAATTGTCCCATATGAATTGGTTTCCTCCAAATAAATTTCTGCCTGCAATCATTATTTCCAGTCTATTAGATTGAAACATTCACGAAATGCAACAACATTGAATTGGAGTTTGTGATGACAGAATACATTGCTAGTTAAGCAGGCGCAAGGAAGAAACATATTTCTATATAGCTAGACCGGTTCAAGATTTTTAATAATTACGTTAGGTACTGTATTGTTTGGTTATATCAAAATATACTGTTACTGCATCGTAAACTATAAACATCATCAAACTAATGTCGAAGCAAATAGCTACTAAGAGGAAAACATTAGAACATTGTATGTTTAGAGAGGGAAAAAGTCAAAAGGTGTTGCCAAATTTAATATTTTTTCTCTAATTTATTCTCGTACATATGAGTCTACAGGCGTTATGTAATAGCTATAAAAGCTATAAAACTAATTCTGTGTGTTCTATGCTATACTGTCTATTAAAATTTATGGTTAGATTTTTGTCATAAAACTGTTAACTCTTTTCCGGCTCACTCTTTAATTCTTGTAATGAAATTCGTATTTATATTCACTAGCTGAATATTTGAGGAATATTTTTAAATACGTACCCAATTCTCAAATACTCTATGAGTTAGTTGCAGATGTAGTTTTAAATAAAATAAATGTCTTTTTGACTGCTACATTACATGAAATGTTTATTTTTAAAAGATTGGTTCTGTATTCTGTAACGTAACACACTTTCTTGTATATGTTTCTCCAATTATACCAAGTAAAATGCATATATTCTTAAGCGTTTTATCGAAGCATATTTACCACCTGTTACATGAAAAGAAAACCCAACAAAATCTGCTTCAAATATGTCATAATGCACCCAGTACCGAAAGCTGTCAATTTATTGCATCTTGTACAATATGTGATAGATATCCCTTTCCAGAGAACACTATTTCATTTCCGGTCGTCAAGGAGTCAAACACTCTATTACCGGTCATTGGTGAACTTCAGTGAAGCCATACACATTGTCTGACATAAAATTCGACAAAATTCCTGCAGTTGATTTGAGCTAAGTACTTTCAAGTACATAGTCCAATAACGTATTAGGCAAAATTCTCTCAACTGTTTTTGTTAAGCATGAAATATGTGAAAGGCGAGTCACTTTGCCTGAAACGTTGATACTTTACACTATTGTTTGCGAATGGAATCCTTAGCTACAAAGTGTGAATAATATTAACTCATTCCTCGCAGAATGGTTTTTGTATTCCAGGAGATATTTTCTGAAAGTTTATCATGACATTTGAATGATTAAGCTACTACACACCAAATCTTTTCAATTTTCCCTTTAAAATTAATATTTCATTATCCCAAATAGAGATTTAAAGAGAAATTCTTTTCCAGCTCTGGCAGTATTCAGATTTTTGATATATTTGATTTATAAAAATGTAATATGCTTAACAAAAGTTTGGCATCTGTGTAAAATTAAACAGGAAACTCTTTTACCACTTCTATACACCAATTTCCTCGGATAATGGAACTGAAACTACAATATCTTTATATATTTTATTTCTACTTTCATTGTCTTATTTCCCTCTATATTCCATATCTCCTCCTTTTCCATAATAATTCGAACTCAAATATTTTCTCTACGTAACCTTCTCCCACAGTCTGATGAATGGATATCCATAATATCCTAGAAACAGCTGTAAATGTCTTGAAAACTCCTTACAGACTTGGCTTTGTTAGCTCATTCTGTCATATATATATATATATATATATATATATATATATATATATGTGTGTGTGTGTGTGTGTGTGTGCGTGTGTGTATGTATATATATACATATATATATATATATATATATATTGATAAAAACGGTAAGATAACAAAAGAAAGAAAGAGACCTCAATATTATGTAAATGGAGGAATTTATCTGTAAAAGTAATATGTGACAAGTATTTGGTAGTCAAGATAAAACTCCGAGTTTCCGATGCCGAGGTGGAAATCCACGCCACCATCTCTTCAGTTATCCGGCCATCGGAAAACCCCTTTTTTTATATAAATATCCTATTTATATACATGTTTGTATGTCAAAAAATATTCTTTTCTATACACTATACCCGTAACAGTTATCACACCAAAGCTTGTGATATCATAGCTGCTATGTAAGGGGTATAACTATTTCATTAACTTCATCATTTCCTTTTAACTTCCTTGTAAATAAGCGTTAAATGTATTCTTATTCCATTCACATCTATAATACATTATATGAACTTTTAATCAACTTCAAATATTTTTCTGTTATTTTATTCTAACATTATCACTCCAATATGCTTATAAAAAACAAAACTGGCATCGGCAGGATGTAAGGTACTGAAAATATATACTGCAAAGCATTTCATTAATAGTTTTCCGTTTGAATTAGTAAGTAGAATTTGAATTAGTAAATAATGTATTACTAATAAACTTATAATGAGGAATAATCGTTGCTTATATGTCATATTGTACACTCAGATACGGATAAAACAAAAGATTCCTCTCTATAGTTTAAAATTTCAAACCAAACTGGCCTCGTGAACGGATAGATAAAACTATTGAATAAAGCGTGTACAGAAATGTTACCCCTGAATATCTTCATAATATCTGTTTTATAGTATCAATGTGTCATTAATATTTTCGTGAATAAATCTCTATGAATGTACTGATAAATTGAATGTATTATATTTCTTTACTGCCCACAAGGGGCTAAACATAGAAGGGACAAACAAGGACAGACAAAGGGATTAAGTGGATTACATTGACCCCAGTGCGAAACTGGTACTTTATTTTTCGACCCCGAAAGGATGAAAGGCAAAGTCGACCTCGGTGGAATTTGAACTCAGAATGTAAGGACAGACGAAATACCGCTAAGCATTTCGCCCGGCGCGCTAACGTTTCTACTAACTCGCCGCCTATAAATTGAATGTATTATATTAGTATTTGATAAGTGGTTCAATCTCGTTGAGGGAGTAAGTTTTCGCAAAGTATTTTATCTTTAGCGAGTTTTCAATAGAATCCAGACAATTTGTTTCAGTTCATTTTAGGAATAACGATTCTTATAAATGCTCCATTTACCTCACCAGAATTCGTAACATGTCAGGTATATTTTCTTCGAGAATAAATATTACTGATGACTAATATATGAACCGTAGATTACCAAATCGATGCAAAATCACATTAAAAGCCGAGAGACATAGTCAACACTTTCAAAGTTGTAATAAATGTAAGTAGATACAACTGCATGCATGGAAAGATTGTTTTCTTAAATCACATTTTTGGGTTCAGATTTATTCATGACGATCGAAGCCTGACGTTCTGGTCTATTGCCGTTACTGCAAAATAGATTAGATATTGATAATTAATTATGTATACTATGCCAAAGAGGTGAATTTGTATTAAGAATTAACATAAATTATCATAAATGTTATAAAGTTTATGATATGGAGCTTGCATTATATAAAATATGTTGCTAAAAGTCAAGTATAAGAATAACCGATAAGTGGGACGCAGTTTTGATCATATATTCATGGTTTTATTATCTTTATGTGGAGGCGCAATGGCGTAGGATCGCGTAGGATCGCGGTTTCGATTCCCAGACCGGGCATTGTGAGTGTTTATTGAGCGAAAACACCTAAAGCTCCACGAGACTCCGGCAGGGGATGGTGGCGATCCCTGCTGTACTCTTTCACCACAACTTTCTCTCACTCTTTTCTCTGTTGGCCTGCTCGCTTAACCAGCGGGGTGGCGTCATTTTAAGGCTAAAACAATGCAAAGCGCATTGTGACCAGCGATTTGTAGCAACATCTGATAGTTTGATCGGTCACGGTGATCACGGTGATTATCATTATAAGCAACGGCAAAACTTGTTGGCTAAAAAGTAACAATGAATAAGACAACATTCTGCTTTACGAAGATTTTAATAATGATATATTTTGTCAAGTTGAACTATAAGGAAAAGTTAACCTAATGTGAAATAGAGCATGTGAGATGTTAGATGACATTTATAGAACTGAGAACCTCTGCCGAAATTCTATAAGTAAGTAGAAGTTTCACTGTACTTAAAGCCTTGTAAAAAGCGTGATTATTTTTGTTGGATTTTAGGTTGTGAAGTCGGTGTTGTCACCAGTAGCTGACGGTCTGTAATATGTAATATAGCATGGGAGAGTAACCAGTCAGTCATGTGTGCAGGACGTGCAATGAAACAAATAACTGTTAAACACTGTGTAGTTTTATATCGAAGCATGGTATGCTAACTCATGCTGAATCGTTGTAGCGTTACGTTGTTTAAGACTGTGTGAGAGACGTAACTCTTACCCTAACCAAAGACTACCATTAACTGGTGTTCACTTTTGCATGCATTCAAACCACATCTCTAGCCTGCGAATAATTTCCTTTTCCCCACTCTCACCAGGCATGTATATCCAGGATAATGTCAAACTGTTCCTCCTTCTGAAATTATGTCATAACAAAATGCAGGTGCAAAGCATGTTTATCAAATTTAAATTCGTGCAAAATTTAGTTACTGTTTCAGACAGCTTTGTGAATCGAGTGTATGAGGCAAATGATTCAGTATTTTGCTGATATAGACAAAGAAATAATGACTTCGACCTGAAAACTTATCTCTATATATACTCATATTGCCATACAACCAGAAATTTACTTTAATTCTCATATCATTGGAGCACTTTGTACCTGGAAAACGTATTAGTTTCCATATTTACGATTCGAAACTTCAGTCTTGCAATATAGTTACAGAAACAAAATTGGTTTCTACACTAAATTAATAATGAACAATATCAAATAACACATTACGTTTCCCTCTCCCATACCAGCTGCTTTATTGCGAAAGCTGTGTGCCATTCAATTATTAAGATAAACAGATGAATACAATTTAATATTAGATGAGATAAAATAATGCATGCAGTTGTCTTTTTCACGACCATCCATTTTGTCCTTCTCCGCCGTTATATCGTAGCTTTATCGCCTGAGTATTCTCAGTGTTGCATGATTATCATATGACGATCTTAAGATTATAACCTGAATATGAGACAGATATTACACTCTGGTGTAGCTTTGCCACCTTCCATCCTCTAGAACACAATGTTTTGGAAGTAAACCAAATTAATTTATTCTTCGATAAATTAGATTCAACGTTTACGCACTAATGCAATTCAGAGAATATGACAGAAAGAGAGTGAGAGAGAACCAGTAACAGAACGAAATTCTCACACACACACGCTCGCACACACACACACACACACACACACACACACACACACACACTGGCATACATAAGCACAGACACAGAACTACACACACAGAGACATACAAGCAAAACCCATGAATTTATAAACGTATATAAGCATACATACAGAATACGTAATACATACACACACACACATACATGCATACACACGCAAACGCATAGATATATACACGTACAGTTAAAAATGTATAGATATACGTACTTATATCGGAAGAAGTAGAAAAAGAAGAGAGAGAGCAGCAGAAATGGATGATTAATGTGTTTATTGCTGACATCATAGACATTTTTCTTAAAGGAGTCTTGCGTTATAACATATTTATCACTAGTTTATATTTTCCTCTTTGGTCTATACGACCGATTACGGCCATGTTAATTGTATATCTTACAAGTGAAAATACATTGCCAACAGAAGATTTGTAACATTTACCTCGTAATATTTCATCTTTATTTAACGTAAATGCTGACAAGTCTATAAGACCTCATAAGTCTCACATTATCTTAGACGCATATTTCTTACTGAACATGAAAACAACGTTTACTATTCTCGTCCAGGATACGAACATGACGTAAATAACCTTTCAGTTCCCAGTTGAATATACTTAATTTCAGATACATTTCGAATGTCCTTGTGAAATACGTAGGTATCTTGATTTCTATTCTATACTCGGCAAAATTACGAAGCGAATTGAATGAAATCGTTGTATAATGGAATGTTAGGTTGTAAAGAAGTATAGATGAATATCGATTTCCCCAATGGCATAAGGATACATATTTCTAGGTGTAAAGAACCTGAAAACCGACCGCCGCATTGGGCTTTTGAAGTGATTAAGTGCGATACACTGCAAAGAGTCAGGAGGATTTTATGTAACAAATCTATATTTTTTTTAGATTATAGTGTATTATAATTATTTATTACGTCCACTCAAATCTCACACACACACGCACACATACACACACACAGACACACAGACACACGTGCATACATACATACATACATACATACATACATACATACATACATACATACATACATACGTACATATATACATGCATGCATACATACAGGTTTTGCTTGTATGTCTGTGTGTGTGTGGTTCTGTGTCTGTGCTTATGTGTGCCAGTGTGTGTGTGTGTGCGTGTGTGTGTGTATTTGTGTGTGCGACTTTCGTTCTGTTACTGGTTTTCTCTCACTCTCTTTCTGTCATACATACATGCATTCATACATACATACATACATACACACATTCATACATACATACATACTACATACATACATACATACATACGTACATATATACATGCATGCATACATACAGGTTTTGCTTGTATGTCTGTGTGTGTGTGGTTCTGTGTCTGTGCTTATGTGTGCCAGTGTGTGTGTGTGTGCGTGTGTGTGTGTATTTGTGTGTGCGACTTTCGTTCTGTTACTGGTTTTCTCTCACTCTCTTTCTGTCATACATACATGCATTCATACATACATACATACATACATTCATACATACATACATACATACATACATACATACATACATACATACATACATACATACATACAAATATCTATCTATGTATACATACGGAGTTAGAGACAGAAAGAGAAAGAAATAACTAGTGCGTGTAGTGAAACTGCATGACAGAATATTTGCGTAGTAAGTAGACCTTGAAATAAACAAGTCCCGGTTTCAATTTCTCTGCTCCGAATTGTCGTCAGAGCAACTAACGGTCATATACATATTGAGTAAAATTGGATATAGGGGAAACTGAGTGGAAGCATATCGGACGAAAAATAGCTCCCTTCATTGTGTATATATATATATATATATATATATATATATATATATATATATAGATAGATAGATAGATATATATATATATATATTATATAGATGTATATATGTTTCTTTATTAGCCACGGAGGGCTGAACAGAGAGGGGACAAAATACAAAGAAGAGATTTTCTTTTTGGCAAGGAAAGAAAAAGGTGGGGGGGGAGTAGAATTTCGATTAAAAGAGTTCGTGGAAAAAAAAAGGAAGCCGATCAATGGGGATTGTGTATCACAAAAATGTCATATCGTAAAAGGGGAAACAGATTAGGTAGATCCATGGAAAGAAAAGCCTACAGAAAAGACCACGGTGTTCTCGGTCAATAATGTCAGGCAAAAAACACATTGCAGTAAGTGACTGTAATGTATTTTTCCTTTCTTTTTCTGGTTCATAGGATTATATTCAAGGTGGCTCCGTCATTCACACGCGCCATTCTTGCTACATTCGCCCAACATTTTTTGAAACATTTTAATAGATAAAACTTCCCTCTCTAGTCTCATCTTCCTCTTCAAGTGATACTTGAAGAAGTTGATGACAGATTCACCAGAGAGGAAAGTATTTATCTCTAGACCTTTCATATATATATATATATATATATTCATATAATATGCATTTAAACGCTACTATATATAACTGGACTATAGAGTGGATGACTGCAATAGAATTTGGTATACAAACAAAAACGAGAGATAACTCGCCTACAAAAATGTCGCTTTTGCATTTACATTTCAGCCTACAGTTTCAATATTCTGCTCACGTGGATGATTTCCTGTTTATTATTTTATTATTTCCATAAATAGCTGGTTGTGTTGTAGCGTTGTTTCGTCAGAAATGTCTAAATGAAAAACAATAATTTCATACAATATAATTACTATTCCTATGACATATTCTTATAACTTAGATGGCAAATGAAGACATAAATGTATAAGTTTCATAGATTTAGTGCACATAAATAAATAATATCTGAATAGATAGAGTACAAAAATTGGATTATCAGTGTTACTTCATGAGATATGAGTATCTCATTATAAAGACTGAACAGGTATGAATACAGTTTATATAATTGTTTCTAATGAAGCTTGGATTGCGTTCTATTTATAGAGGATTGGTAAAATAAGTTTTCATGTCTGGAATTCGTTTTAACAACTTTAAAGCAATGAAAGCTAAGTCAGTAACGGTGGTGTTGGTACTTTAGAACACAGTGCATTAAATCGGTTAGCTTATTGCTACAATATAAGCGAATTCAGAGATGTATACTCTACTATATGAGGAAAAAGGAAGAGAAATAAAATGTCACCGCATTCAATTAAACAATATGCATGTCGCTTATTGAATCACATCTAACCTCTAATATAACAAATGCAGGAAGACACATATCAGGTATATTGTATTTCGTGCACACAGAAGAGAAAGAATCCACGGACTGTTTCGTACATTCGCGAAAATGTCACCGACTTGTATTGTTGTCACACTCAGACTTAGTTTGTGACACTTCAATAATGCATATAAAGCAAACTGATGTAGCTATACACACCATATCGTCCACCAAATGCCCTGAACCATAATAGTGAACTTGAGGATAGACGCAAGCATGTAGAAGAGGTTTTCACAAGCTTTGACCAGCATATCAATATACACCACCTGGGTGAATTCAACCTTCCAAATATTAAATAGCCCGCAGGCCCATCCTCTCTGGGGTGTCCCTGCATGTACAATGGGCGGTAGAATCATTACTTGAAACTGCTAATATGCTGTTTATTGAACAAGTGATACTCCCGCCAACCAACAGTAACAACATCTTGGATATCTGATTTACAAATAATGTGAAGACGACGCCAACAACACTGTTGGCATCTGTCTTATTAGAGGGTCTCACGTCATATCAAACTTGAATGTCAATAAAACAAAACTGAAATCAATCCGCAAAGAGGTCCACAAACGAAACTGATTCGACATTCTATCTATGACATTGACTGAAAACTCAGTCAATTTATGTCGAGAATGGAAGCTATATGAGTTAAACATACCCTAGAAAGAAGGGCTAGCATACCTACTACCACAATCTACAGAGACCAGAAAATCCTTATGAGACGCAGATCAAAGGTATCAAACCGGTTGAGAGGGAAACTTAAAGATGGACACTCCCATTAATTGAAAAAAATATCAAACATCCCATGAAAATGAAATAACAGAGCAGAGCAGAGAGAGGGAGGGCGAGAGAGAGAGAGAGAGAGAGAGAGAGAGGTGGAGGAGAGTTGAGCTGAGGAAAGCGTAAAAACAAACCTTACAACTTTCTATAAATTTGCGAAAGAAACAGCCACAGTACAAGACATAAGTGAGGAATGTTGTTCTAAGGAAATGGCTCACTGACTTCGGGAAACGATGGGGTAAGACGACATAATTACGTCTGTCGTAAAATGCCATTTCTTTGGTTACCTGAATCTACCATGATTCTTTGGTCACAAACAGAAACATGAGCGGTGAGTGGGGAGAAGTCGTGTTTGTAGAAATTGAACGGGGTATGGCGCCTATGTTGTATATAACTAAGAATAAATACTAGCGACTAAATGCCGTTGCAATAGTTTACAAATAATTGAAAAGGGGTAACCATGAGCTATAAGTGATAACTTAAGCACACACACACACACACACACACACACACAGACACACACATAGACACACCCACACATATTCTCATACATATATAACGAATTGAAAAAGTAATAACTCAAACATAAATCACAATGAATGATATATGTGTTCCAGTAGAATAAATTTGCGCCATAATTGGAAAACTAATTAACACGTTTCTTCCCTAGATTAATTGCAATTATAGAATGATGAATAAGCGAAACTTAATTGAGGTGTAAATATATAATAATATACTGAGATATTAATTTAAGGGCATACATGCCAATGCAGTGAGCATTTTTATATGCTTAATACAATTCACACTGAAATAACTTTCGTCAAACAATTTTGTGACAAACTTTTATACATCGATACTTTATAGCTCATATAACAGGTAATTATTTGCAAAATAGTTAAGAGCTAAAGAGTTTGAACATAAATCGTTGTGGTGGTTATCGAGCAAACCTGTATTGATATCATCACAGCTCAATAGATAAAAATATCATCCTATAAACTCCTTTCCATCTCTTTCTATCTCTCTCTCTCTCTCTCTCTCTCTCTCTTCTCTCTCTCTTTCTCTTTCTCTCTATCCGGACACAATCTTTTTTCGCTCTCTCCATTTTTTTCCTCTCAAAACTTTCTGTCGAAAAGTGTAGGCTTGAAATGTCAAAGACATTTCCATCTTTCCCTAGCCTCAAACTAAATCACCTGCTTGTTTTTTATTCACCTGTTTCTGTGCTTTCTGTATATTTGAACTATATATATATATATATATATATATATATCTACATACATACATATATACATACATACATACATACAAACATACACACACACATACATACATACATACATACATACATACATACATACATACATACAAACATACATACATATATATATATGTATGTATGTATGCATATATATATCTATATGTATATCTATATATATATATATACATACGTGTGTGTTGACTAGTTACTTTTGATAAACTCTTTCCAAAATAAATACGTGGGCGATGTTGAAATCAGGTTAACGCAATCCACGAATATTGCACTTTTGATTGTGCCTTTGCTTGGAACATAGTGTAATTACGACCTAATGCATATATTTCAAATTATCTTCCCTCGATGCTTATATAATTAATATTCTTGTGAGTTATTACAGTCTAAATATAGTCCTGTCTTGCTGTAATAAGGTGAAAATTAGTATTGTCTCTCACGATTGTACTGAATGTATTAAAAGTACATTTGTTTCTGTATGAACAAAAAGCTGTATTTTCATTAATTGACTGATTGGCACACAACACAGTTTATTATTAAGCATTGCTTGTAAGTTTTTCAGATGTCACACAATGTCAAATATCTTAAAAAGCAAAGAGCAAATGATGTTTTCTACTAGAATCCACAGGGATGTATCTTGTCGATTTTGTGAAAATCTGTAAATGGATAAGGAAAGGCTTTTCCGTTATGGCTAATTCACAGGGTGTATCAGATTGGATTTATGTCATCAATAAGGATATGGTTGATAGACTCTACTGTAGAAAGGACAAAGCGTTTCTAATGTGTTTAATCGATGGAATGAACCACGATTGATTAATGTTTCTTGAAATCTGAACATGGATGAATAAAGTAAAGCTACAAAGGCTGTTCATTATTTCTGGCAATTATAGCCTCCCATGAAGGAATGTCCATTCCCTATATTGCGAAAATGCCCGAAGTGGACAGATGAAGTGTTTAATTAATTGGGATGAAACTTCTACTTCACTGGTATTTAAATTATGAACTCCTACAAGATGAAAGGTAAAAGTGAAATCGTTGATTCTGAAGTTAGAATGGGAACTGAAACCAAATAATTCAAAGTATTAACTTTGAATTAATGCTTTGAATTATTTCGTTTCGTTACTTTATACTATCAACTATTCCGCTGTCATAATATACTGGGCATTCTCTAATGTCTAACAGGTTCTTGTTAAGCACGTTTTCTTTTTCAGCTCTTACTCACTCAGCTACAGCAACAAAGAACATCCGATCTTGTTCTTGTTCTTCTTATTGTTCTTCTTGTTCTTGTTCTTCTTGTTCTTGTTCTTGTTCTTGTTCTTGTTTTTGTTCTTGTTCTTCTTCTTCTTCTTCTTCTTCTTCTTCTTCTTCTTCTTCTTCTTCCAACCAGGACTCACGCCACATAAAGTCATCAAATGTAAAAAGCAACACAAATCGCCGAAAAAACTCCTGACAAATGCAAAGCTTTACAAAATCAACTACGAGACAAATAGTTTAAAAATGAGGACGTCCAAACTGTGGGAAATGTCTCAAACTACAGGAAGGTTTGGAATTCCAATTCAAACAAGGAGAGAGGCTCACTATTAAGACCAACTTCCCGTGTGCATACGAGAATTTAATCTATGTTTGAACTCGGAGAACCACACTACAAAAGAAACAGATCCATTTTCCAAAGTATAAATATCTTTAAGTGAATACATAGTGATGTGCAGGGAATCTCCAACCAAATTTCGCAGTTTTCTCCATCTACCAGTGCAAAGAAATAATTTCTGTACAAGAGCGTTTAAATAAAGAAAATTTAGTTATAGAAAAATACGGAACACGTTTAAATATGAACGCATAACCAACTTTAGTTTCAGTATATATTTTAATTCATGATCACATATCCACAACTGTACAAATTTTATCTCACAACTTTAGTTTTTGTGAGTTTATTTAATCCACCCCACGAATGAGCAATTACCTCCACTGTCCCGAGTAATAACTATCACTACCTACATCCCCTAAATTTTTTCTACTTGTTGATTCATTCGCAAACTTCCATTCAAGTGCATGGACTAAAATCTTAAGAAAATACGAAATTACACTAATGTCAATGTCATGATTAGAAACCAGTCGACAAACACAATACTCCTTCATTTAAAATATATTAAAGTGTATTTCCCCTCTTTTATTTTAGGTATATATTTTTGCATTACAGCTCACTTCGTGGGGGTAATCGAAATTATTTTCCTGTCTTTCTTACTATACATACATACACATATGCATGCATGCATGCATGCATGCATGCATGCATGCATCCATCCATACATACATACATACATGCATACATACATACATACATACATACATACATATATATATATATATATATATTATATATATATATATATATATATATATATATATATATATATAATATATCATATAGCTTCTTTCTGTTTCTATCTACCAAATTTATTTTTATGGCTTTGGTCCGCCCGAGGTTCTAGTAGAAAACTCTTGTCCATCATGTCCGGCGCCATTGGGAAGGAAGCTTCTTACCACACACACAGTCACATCTATAAATATCTTTGTGAGTATGTGTATGTGTGTGTGAGGAGCATGCTTGTATATATTTATTTATGCACATATATATTTACAAAGAGGAGAGATGGTGGACATTTCCAAACTAACAATATACACTTAGTTTCATTTTAAAACCTGAGAATATCTGAATTTAAATTAATCTTCAACCAAAGCTATACTGTGGAACATGTTAAAGTGCAGTGTATATGTTCGAGATAGTGTTACAGCTGCACGTCAACGTCCTAGATAATAAATCTAGAAATACTCTCCCAAAATTCTACAACTAGATTGAATATTTTTTTTCTTTTTGCTTCTGTTACCTACCTTCCATCGTTACAACATATTCTCCCTGTTCCTCTGAATATTACGACATACTCTGCTTCCCCTCCAAAATGGAAGACGGTTTGTCTAAAGTTTTAGGTCCGTATTTGTTCCCTAATCTACTAAAATTTGAATGCATTTTTACGGCCTAGTTTGTTTAGCCTGGAATCGATTTGGAAATATTCGGACTGAACATCAATAGAAGCAATTTCCTGTTTCTGAGAGACATTTTGTGGACTAATGTTTATGAAATCTCTGTAGGTTTCCTTTTTTCATTGTTTTCTCACCTATCGATTACTAATTGTAAACATTTATATTTGAGATCTACAGTTCACCGAACCAATTCAATGTCAATGTAACTACTGACTTGTCGTTCCTTTGCATACGATCAGCGCCACTGTGCAGCACAAAATCGCTTTTATCTTTAGATTTATATGACAGTTTTGAACGGCGCAGTGTTCATTAAGTAAGGAAACAACTGGATTACTATGTGTAGTGATTTACTCACAGAACTACTTGGGAGTAAACAAGAAGGGTTTAACAATCAGTCACTCATAAATATGTGACAAAATATTTCCATGAGGAGAGTTGTGTTACGATATGTTGACTTTATGTAGATATATAACTTGATAATTTTAAATGATATCCTGCTTTTCGAAGTTTTATATAACACTCATTATGCAATAAGATAAAGGTAAATAGATAGACAGATATATGTATAAATAGAGATAAATTGTTAGAGAGAGCTGAAGAAATACAGAGTGCTAAAAACTTAGATCAGTAATGCCCTTGTCAAAAGTTCGTGGTATAAACTAAATTAAATTGCATTATAATTGGAAGTAGAAAAAATATTACAATTGCGAGAACAAATGATGAACGAGCAACAACTAACTATTTTTTTAATGTCAGGAATAGATGACAGAACACGCATTTTGTTAACATTTAAATAGTTTAGTTGAATTAAAAGTATATGATATATATGCAGAGTATTATTTCAGTCCTCGTTGTATTGACATTAATATTAATTATTTAAATATTTGTACAAATGTTTTTCATCTTCACATTTTATATTATTCTCGAGTTAAAGATAATATCACTTGTTAGAATAGCAAGTAGCTTGAGGTTGTATATACCTCACCTCACACAGACAAACATGCACAAACTCACACACACTCATATATAAATATTGTTTTACATATATATATATATATATATATATATATATGCGTGTGTATATTTGTATGTATGTAATACACGGACATTTATA
This sequence comes from Octopus sinensis, assembly GCF_006345805.1. Taxonomy (NCBI): domain Eukaryota; kingdom Metazoa; phylum Mollusca; class Cephalopoda; order Octopoda; family Octopodidae; genus Octopus; species Octopus sinensis. Next base: position 19,918,636 of record NC_043011.1, on the reverse strand, counting down.
TATATACAGATATGTGGGTGGGGTGGGGGTCTGTGTACTTGCTGATGTGTATGCGTGTGTAAATCATAAATTGCCGGATATAGCATGATCAATAATACACATTAGTCATTTGTAAACTTATACCACAATTTGAAAACACAAATATTTAAGTTATAATATATTAACTTATATGAGACTGCGAGTGTGCTTCTGCTTATCGGTTCGAACTCTTAGACATGTTGTCCATGTTAAGCCACAGAAATCACGTTAAACAATGCAGTCTAATATGTTTTATTAAATGCGTATTGCTGACATGTATTTGAACAAAGGTCTTAAGAACTGGAGCCTAAACGAAGCTAAACAACTCTTCGTTATAGTTTCTTCTTTCCTAAAGAGATATATGTGTGCCCCATGAAATTGCTGGTAAGAAGGTACTGAACTTCTTCAATGAGTTGTATTTCATTTTCACCTTAAATTATAATCTAATAAATTCGATATATACCTATATATCTACCTATATATCTATCTATCTATTTATGTTTCTACCTATCCATATACACACACAAACACACACATATATACTATATGTATATATATAAATATAAATATACATACTACTACTCCTCCTCCTCCTCCTCCTCCTACTACTACTACTACTACTACTACTACTACTACTACTACTAATAATAATAATAATAATAATAGCTGATATATAAACATGTATATACACATACACATTTATACAGTAGTGAGAATAAAAGGCATTAATGCTAACTAACAAACACCGTTCAGTATACTAGAGAGTCCGATGCTAATAGTCGTAAAATGGCTTTCAGCATCCTGCAAATCTATATATGGAACTAGAACAAACGCTGCACATTTTACGTTTAGAGAATATCTATAATATGTTAATTTTATCGTACTCACGTTTCCTGATCGTGGCTATTTGTTCTGAATATTACATGATATTACGTACTGTTATATTTTTACGTTACTACACCATTTTATCAAGTGAGGTTAAACTAAGGTCTCAGCTATATTGTCTCCCTGTTCCAAAGTTTCCAGCTACCACATCTCACTGTTTCCAGGACCTCAGCTACTACGTCTCACTGTTCCTAAAGTCCCAGCTCTCCCGTTTAGAACGAGGACCATGTACTGATATAGCTTGGAATTCAAGAGCCTCTACCTTGCCGAAATATCTTGTGGGGGGGGGGGTCTTCATGGAGTACAGGTAGATGTTTTAAAGAAACAACTTAATCTCTTGCTGTCTAAGGTCTCAGATTAAGCTACATCACGCAAAGAAACTCAAAAGAAGGAAGCAAAGTCGAAGTTAATCCTTCAACAAAAGAAAACCACATAAAAATGGTCATTGAAAAATTGACTACCCTGGCGTGCTCCAGCATTGCCACAGGTTTAGGCTGAAATACATAAAAAATTAAAGAATACAAGAATGGTAAAAATAATACTCTTTTACTCTTTTACTTGTTTCAGTCATTTGACTGCGGCCATGCTGGAGCACCGCCTTTAGTCGAGCAACTCGACCCCGGGACTTATTCTTTGTAAGCCCAGTACTTATGCTATCGGTCCCTTTTGCCGAACCGCTAAGTGACGGGGACATAAACACACCAGCATCGGTTGTCAAACAATGCTAGGGGACAAACACAGAAGCACAAACATACACACACATATATATATATATATATACATATATACATATATACGACGGGCTTCTTTCAGTTTCCGTCTACCAAATCCACTCACAAGGCTTTGGTCGGCCCGAGGCTATAGTAGAAGACACTTGCCCAAGGTGCCACGCAGTGGGACTGAACCCGGAACCATGTGGTTGGTAGGCAAGCTACTTACCACACAGCCACTCCTGCGCCTATAGGTGAAAAATATATATGAATATATAGGCACAGATGTGGCTCTGTGGTAAGTATCTTATTTACTATCCACATGGTTCCGGGTTCAATCCCACTGCGTGGTACCTTCGGCAAGTGTCATCTACTATAGCCTTGGGCCGACCCAAGCCCCGAGAGTGGATTTAGTACACGGAAACTGAAAGAAGTATGTCGCATATATATATATATATATATATATATATATTGGTGAGTGTGTGTGAATGTTTGTGTGTCTGGGTTTCTCCTCCACCATCGCTTGACAACCGATGCTGGTGTGTTTACATCCCTGTAACTTAGCGGGTCGGCAAAGAGACCGATAGAATACGTACAAGGCTTACGAAGAATAAGTTCTGGGGCCAATTTGCTCGACTAAAGGCGGTGCTCCAGTATAGCCACAGTCAAATGACTGAAACAGATAAAAGGAAATGTGTGTATATATATATATGTGTGTGTGTGGTGTGTGTGTGTGTGAAGGGTGAATTATATTTCATCCTTTACTTTGGAGGATTCCAAAGCACGATTTCTAACAAAGATTCTGCAAATTTTTCTAGTAGGTTACTGGCGTAAGATTTTTGCAAATATGAAATTATTACATGTATATGGTGTGTTAGGAGACTTTATGGAAAGGTATCCCATAGAAACTCCTCAAATATGTTAAACATGGAGAAAAGAAGACGTTAAAATTGAAAATAATTTTAATACAGGCATACGATCGTTTCAAACAGTAATATTAGCATGTCAATAACATGGTAGAAAAAATAAAATTGATTTGATTAAATTAAATTAATCACATATCACTGTCCTCCTCAGTGCAAGATGTATAGAACAAAAAATTTTCTCATTGCAGAAAACTTGATGAAGGAAGTCGCAGATAAGAAATTCGGATTTGTATATCTCAGTTCAAGTTTGTGCTTTGATGTGTGCATATAGATGAATTTGCGTTGTGTCTGTGCATGTGTGTCTGCGCATGTGTGTCTGCATGACTGTGATTCTGATGTGTGTACGTATGTGTTTACGTGTGTGTTCGAATGAAAATAATTTTGGTTATTACATGTGCCGTATATTAGCCAGGTGTTCAAAAGATATTTAAAATCAAAGCATTATCTAAAGCTGTTTTATCCAGTTATGACATCATAATTGCAAATGGATAGAGACGTTACAATATTGCGATACTATTCATTTGCAATATTATCACCTGTTTGGAAGTCAGCTCTTTGCAGTTATCTATTCAATATATTTTTGCGTTAACATATTCGATAATCTTTATTTTCTCTTATTTTTTCCAACGTTTCCGAACGTATTGACCGCCCGGGTTTCATCGGCCGTCCTTGTGTAGGATTCCAAAGAATTCTACACTGAATGAATTCGTGTCTTTGCCAACCGAAAACGTTTGATGATGACACATCAATAGATGCCGTAGAACTTACTCCAACGGTAGCAGATTTGTCATCTTCAGCCACGCCAGACGACATAGGTGATTTTTGAAGGATGCAGTTCGTAATTCTTCTTTGACAACTTAAATTGCTTTCATCTCTCACTATCTCACCCCCTCTCTTTCTGTTTGCTCAGACTCATAAACAAACAGAAACTCCTATAAACATATATGCGTGTATGTGTGCACGTAAACATGTATACTTCTTCAGTATGAAAATTGGAGTTAGACACTAGATAGTTCAATAAATATACGTCCAATCCATGTGTTAGCGAGGTATAGATGACATTGCCGCAAAGTCACTTGCAAATCACACAATACTCTGTTATACTGCTTTAATAATGATCGTTACAATCCACAGAATGTTATTTCTGAGACTCACTTCGGTCACGACACAGACCATAGGATTGCGCCTAGAAAGTTACCCTCCCAGACACAAGTCCGCGCAAGGTCGTTTATAGAAGACCGGCAGTCGCCCATGAATACCGGCCTCCCCTCTCCCCGCCACCAAGGGAAAGGCAAAGGGGCTGATACAGCTTGACACCTGTGACGTCACAACTTATTGCTACACCTGAGTGAACTGGAGCAACGTGAGGTAAAGTGTTTTGCTCAAGAACACAACGCGCAGCCCGGTCCGAGATTTGAGCTCACAACCTCACGATCGTAAGCTCGAAGCTCTAACCACTGAGCCATGTGCCTTCACAGAATGTTATTTATGCTTACACATACATATGTATGTATGTACGTATTATGTATTTGTGTATGCGATTACGTAACATGACAGCATCCATGATTATATTCACATATCTATCTACCTATTTATCTATCCATCTATTTATGTATCTACCTATCTATATACATACACAAACACACACATATACACTATATGTATATATATAAATATACATACTACTACTACTACTACTACTGCTGCTGCTGCTACTACTACTAACTACTACTACTACTACTCTACTACTACTACTACTACTACTACTACTACTACTACTACTAATAATAATAATAATAATAAACCATGGATGGAATTTATATATATATTTTAATGCATCGCTACGCGCGTTTCCACGAGTCACATGTTTCTTTCGATCACACTGTATTCCTGGGATGATTACAGTGCAGTCCATAATATCTATGGACATCGAGGGGATCATATTGATGCGTTCCTTTCTTGAGGCGATATGGTATTTACGTTACCATTATTGATCAATGAAAAGTTTGATTGAGGTATGTGGGCAGTTCGGTGTGTATTTGTCGGGGCGGAGAAGAAAGTGTTGGACTGAGAGAAAAGAATGGTAGTTAATTAGGGCAGGGATGTGTGTGAGGATATTAGACTTATTTTGATTTTTGGATATGCAGATGATAGAAATAAACGTAGATATAAATAGTGAACAGACGGTAAAGAGAGTTAAAACGAAATACAGTAACAAACAAAGGTTACGAACGGGTCTTTTATGAAATATTTACCGTATTCTTAAAGTCATTTTCACTTTAAAATATTTTTTAAATATACGAAATGATTTTTGTAATTGTATTCACTGGTAAATAATTTTAAAAAACATAAAAGTATTTATCTGCTTAAAGAAAGCTAAAATATGAATACTGTTTTACTCTTTTACTCTTTTACTTGTTTCGTACATTTGACTGCGGCCATGCTGGAGCACCGCCTTTAGTCGAGCAAATCGACCCCGGGATTTATTCTTTGTAAGCCCAGTACTTATTTTATCGGTCTCTTTTGCTGAACCGCTAAGTGACGGGGACGTAAACACACCAGCATCGGTTGTCAAGCAATGCTAGGGGGACAAACATAGACACACAAACATACACACATACATATACATATATACGACAGGATTCTTTCAGTTTCCGTCTACCAAATCCACTCACAAGGCTTTGGTCAGCCCGAGGCTATAGTAGAAGACTCTTACTCAAGATGCCACGCTGTGGGACTGAACAGGGAACCATGTGGTTGGTAAGCAAGCTACTTACTACACAGCCACTCCTTGTTATACAAACAACTTATATTTTTGAAATTAAATTCACTTAAAAATATTTCTAAAGGATTAAAATATTGTGTTTAACAAAATCGAAAATACAAACACGGTAAAAAATCAAATTGTATTTTTTTCATTGTCAAGTCACTGTATCTAATCAAAAAGTAAGAGTTACGTCCCTCTCAGGATTAAGTTAATTTCAGAGACCTTTCGCATTATGCACCGCTTTGGGTATTTATATCCCGAAAACTCCTAATGTCTTCACAAACACTTACTCGATTTATGTGAAAGTTGTTTCATTCCGTTCGTATTTACATTTCAGAAGTTCTTAATTCATAGTATTTTCCGATTTTGCGCCAGTTTGGCTGAGTAACATTGCAAGCAAGATTCAATCTGATATTTAATGTATTATAGATATAAAACAAAGGATGTGTGTGTGTCTCTGTGTGTAGTACGTTTGCATTTCTACGTTTTCTAACCGATTTTCACCAAACTTTAAACACACATTACCTATGTGTCATAGATGGCCATGCACTCTAACATTTTTCTCAGAGCTCCCACGTAATGCGACCAACCGACCGTAGAAGAAAGTTTTTCACACGGGTTTTTCTCCAAAATACTGCAGTTTTCAATCGATTCTGTCCCTATGACGTCTGCAGTTTTCAAGCGATCCCCTACCATTTCTCTCTATTTATCTCTTTTTCTTTTCCCCGTTTCACAGACACATGTTTCTTTCAAACTCTCACTCACTCACTCACCAACTCTCTCTCTCTCTCTCTGAAAATTGACTTCTGTGTATTTCAGTTTTGTCGTATGTAAACATCTTTGACTTCACGCTCTTTGTACGTTGTCACTACAACATTACTTTAAATTTTCTGCACTCCGTCTATTTAAATACGTTATTTACATTTCTCCCTCTATCGAAAGCAGTTGTGTAATATTGCTTCACTTTTATTCTTTCACCTTTGTGTGTGTGCTTGGCCGTTCGATGTGTACGAGATAGTAAAGGACATTTCAAAGCACGACAACGACGGTGTCTCATATATGAGTGTATGTGTCTCTCAGTGTATGTGTGTGCATGAGTCTGTATGTCTCTCTGACTGCGTGTTTCCACGTTAGGTACCTTATTAAACACACACACATCTACACCGATATACATATGTGACGGCTGACATGCGTAAATGTATGTCTGTATGTGTCTCTCTTACTATATGTATGTGTGCATATCATCACCTTTTTTATATGTATGTGTATGTGTCTCTGAGTGTGTGTGTGTCTGAGTGCCCGTTACCTTCGTTATTAAACATACACATACATCTGCACAATTTGTTATTAAACATAAACATACATCTACACAAATTGTTGACAAAAAAAGCAATTTCGTGGAAGGTCCAAGTTATATAAAATTACGTTATATAAAATTGAAGGCGGTGAGCTGGCAGAACCGTTAGCACGCCGGGCGAAATGCGTAGTCGTATTTTGTTTGCCGTTGCGTTCTGAGTTCAAATTCCGCCGAGGTCGACTTTGCCTTTCATCCTTTCGGGGTCGATAAATTAAGTACCAGTTACGAACTGGGGTCGATATAATCGACTTAATCCGTTTGTCTGTCCTTGTTTGTCCCTTGTGGGTAGTAAAGAAATAAATATATTACGTAAATTTATACTGCACACAACAATATAGACATACTACATATATACAACTGCTTACAGAAATAGAGATAAATGTATATTTTTGCTATGTACATAAAATTTTGTTTAAAATATTGAAAAAGAATACCCCACCAAAGGAAACACGTAATCTCAGGATTAAGTATGAGATTTCATGGTCGATTATAAAATATGCAGCACACAGGCGCAGGAGTGGCTGTGTGGTAAGTAGCTTACTAACCAACCACATGGTTCCGGGTTCAGTCCCACTGAGTGGCATCTTGGGTAAGTGTCTTCTGCTATAGCCCCGGGCCGACCAATGCCTTGTGAGTGGATTTGGTAGACGGAAACTGAAAGAAGCCTGTCGTATATATATATATATATATATGTATGTGTGTGTGTGTTTGTGTGTCTGTGTTTGTCCCCCTAGCATTGCCTGACAACCGATGCTGGTGTGTTTACGCCCGCGTCACTTAGCGGTTCGGCAAAAGAGACCGATAGAATAAGTACTGGGCTTACAAAGATTAAGTCCCGGGGTCGATTTGCTCGACTAAAGGCGGTGCTCCAGCATGGCCGCAGTCAAATGACTGAAACAAGTTAAAGAGTACACATTCTAGAACCTGTGGCTCATGCTCTGAATAGTCTCTATGAATCTTGCTTACTAGGGAAGAGGCCATTAATTAATTAACTGAATGCATTACACGTTGCCATAAAAGTCGCCTTCAAATATTACCACCTTGTAAACACATGCTACCAACCACATGGTTCCGGGTTCAGTCCCACTGCGTGGCACCTTGGGCAAGTGTCTTCTACTATAGCTTCAGTTCGACCAAAGCCTTGTGAGTAGATTTGGTAGACGGAAACTGAAAGAATCCCGTCGTATATATGTATATATATATATATGTATATGTGTGTGTGTGTGTGTGTGTGTGTGTTTGTGTTTGTTCCCCAAAACATTGCTTGACAACCGTTGTTGGTATGTTGACGTCCCCGTAACTTAGCGGTTCGGCAAAAGAGGCCTATAGAATAAACACTAGGCTCACAAAGAATAAGTACTAGGGTCGATTTGCTCGACTAAAGGCGGTGATCCAGCATGGGCGCAGTCAAATAACTGAAAGAATTAAAAGAGTAAAAGAGTAAAAGGGAATATATATTAAAGAAATTAAGAGAAGATGGAATGTACCGACAAAATCATTTATATTACCACAAGTATTTCATCTTCAAGATGCAA
>NC_043011.1:19887938-19905438 GCF_006345805.1 Octopus sinensis | reverse complement strand
ATACTTGGGCATTTTGAATGACATATGATGAATGTCGATAGCCTAGTAGTTCAGTGTAGAAAGAAATATAAAGTAAAAATACGTCATTTATTCATTAAGTTAAAATAAGGTGGTACACATTTATGAAATGGTAGCTTATCAGGGAACGTAGAAAGGTTATCTTTCTCTGTTGTGTGTTATAAAATTTCGCTATGTCTTATGTTTACGCTGAGGTAATGAAATGAAATAATAAATCATAGCAACCATCTCCGTGCAATACATTTAAATTTTCAAACATGAAACATGCTCGATGCTTTACAGTGGTGGGCTATTGTCAGATCTAACAAAGAAAAGTAGTTACTGAGCTTAACTTGTCCGTCCGTCTTAATCATTCCCTCAATAGATTACATCTGCAGGGAATGCATTCAATTTCAGATAACTTCCTTGAACATACAGAAGATTTATCCGTATCAAAAATTACAGCATTACAATTTCGTTTCCTGCGAAAATTGAAAGATTAATCCAGGAGGAAACACGTTAAATGAATATAAATGAAAACAGAAAATCCAAAATGTATACCTAAGTTTTAAAGTTTCAGTGTCGTAGATTTTACTTCATTTAGATATTGATAAAAGCATTGCATTTTCTATTTCTGGACATGAAATAAGCTGAATATAACTTAACTTCAGTTATATTATAATATATGTAGAAGAGATTTTATGAGACGTGGAATGATTATCAGATAATGGGTAAGATATTCTACACAGGAAATCTCACGTTCTCTTATTTTCTATAGAAACCCTTAATATATGTTATTAACCAGTTGAAATGGATGATATTTGTCTTTTGTGAAGTCCATAGAAAAAATTTGGTTTATCGTATGCGTATTGTTATTCTTATCATTGCCCTGTCATGAGCCGCTGGATAATGTTAACTGTAATCATACTCTATGTATATAATAAGATATCTTTGTTAATCCTATGTGACTTGGTAAAGTAGAAATTATATCAGTTTTTATTTGTATAGTAAATGATAAGTAACAGCTGACCGACTTCAACTAGGATGAATTTATTTACATTTAGGTATATTTTCACCGACTGTGAAGTGTTCAACATTATTCTATCAACCTAACATATATGTAAGAAAGGGGCCATATTAAACTGAAGAGTAGAAATAAGTTGCAGTAATATACTACATGTGATTCCAAGTTTGTAACCTTGACAGCAATATAAATGTAAATTAATCGTAGCACACCAGGCGTACAATCATAATTTGCCTCCAATTGCAGGTATGCACGTACTGACATCTTTATCAGAATTTTTTTTATTACCACTTAAATTCCATTTATTAAAAACTTATCAGGTCAGTACCTAAAGCAGTGTTTATATTTTAAATAAGATGAATTTCCTCTACTTTTTCTCAGTTCCACACCATTGCAACTTACATCATTTACTAATTTGAAGCGTCTGATATGAGAAAGTGCCAAGCTTATATTACCAACCCTGAAATGAAAAGGACCATCCGTCATAAACTCAACATACATCTTGAGGATTTTCTATGGGTAAGGTGGAAACAGTCATAAAATCGTTGAAGAGCTTAAAGGCAGTTAGTTTGGAGAAAGTCCCAGCTGATGATTTTCTTTGTCTATTATATAATGCTACTGTGGTAAGGCAATATATTCGATCTTTTCTGAACACTTCCAAAATTCAAAGACGCGCGGACATTACATGTCTTCGAAATTGCCTTTGAGAAATTGACGGTAAAACTGCTTTTAGATTCATAGATAAATTACTTCTGAAAGAATACATAAGTTGCTTCTGTTTCTTGATTCAGCTATTTTTCAGGACAAGAGGAGTCGGATCATGTGGCTAACCTCAACCTGTACAAACGGACGTGGGAATTGCTCAGAGTATATACGCCGACAGCTTATGGAAATATTCTCAGAAGAGAGTTGCTTAGATGTTGCAAATTATATCTGTGCGAAATTTTGTTAACGTTGGATGCACTTCACTAATAATTCTAAATAGTATCAACACTTTTCATGTATAGAACTGCCAAGTAGTGAGGGAATGTTGTTTCATTCAACATAATTACAACCACACATTTCAAAATATTGTTCAACTCGATAACATAACAATATGTAAAGAGAAGCCTAAAATATATATTATTGTGTGTAATTTCATTTCCTTGGGAAAAAACGTCTGTTTCGCACGTTGTATAATTACTTCAAATGAAATATTTTTCTAAGCAATAATTTTATTTTTTCAATAAGTTTGGTTTTAATCAATAAGCTTTGTTTAAGCATATGCTTATACAATATCCTTAGTGTTTTATTCTTTTTTTTAAGCGATAAAGAGAATAAGTTTAAAACAAACTACTATAGTCTATTGATCTTCGACTTGAAAAGGTTGTGACCCCATGCAAAATGTCAGTTACCTCAGAGTAGGAGTAATATCTATAACTTGGATTTTACATAAATTCAGCTAAAAAAAAAAAAAAACTATTCCCATAGTTTTAGAGGAAGGATAGGAAGTGTTTCAAATTCAACAGCGAGTATTCGTAACCTTATACCAGTTCAGTTTGTAAAGTAACTGTACATCCCTCCAGTTACAAAAGGAACACTAAACATTGACTCCACCCGCTTCCATACAGTGTCAATGCAATGCAAATTACGAGACAAACGACCTGGGAATTTATCTCTCACTTTGTTTCATTTCCATTTCGGAAACGCTATTTCTTTTACACAATTTAAAGCCTTTGAAAAAGATATGAGACATCTTGTCTTAAACTCTGTTACTGTATCTTAAATAAACATATTATTGGTTAAATATTGATATTTGTCATTCATGTATTTATATGATAGTATCCGTTTTTATCATTGTTAATGCAAGTTAACGAGGTGATCTGGCAGATTCATTAGCGCGTGTATATATATATCACGTGATGTTGCTACACATCACTGGTCACAATGCGTTTCGCATTGTTTTAGTCTTCAAATGACGCCACCCCGCTGGCTAACCGAGCAGGCCAAGAGAAGAAAGAGTGAGAGAAAGTTGTGGCGAAAGAGTACAGCAGAGATCGCCACCACCCCTACCAGAACCGCGTGGAACTTTAGGTGTTTTCGGTCAATAAACACTCACAACGCCCGGTCTGGGAATCGAAACCGCGATCCTACATCCTATTTCTTTATTACCCACAAGGGGCTAAACATAGAGGGGACAACCAGGGACAGACATAGGTATTAAGTCGATTACATCGACCCCAGTGCGTAACTGATCCTACAACCACAGTCCGCTCCCCTAACCACTGGGCCATTGCGCCTCCACACACACACTGACACACTCACACACACTCTCTCTCACACACACACACACACACACACACACACACACACACACACATATATATATATATATATGTGCATATATACACACATATATATTTTGATTGAGAACATTATGATTCTTTTCAATAAATGCATTGCTAGAGACATTTCAATGTAGAGAAGAAAAAGTTAATTAAGATTTAACCTCAAGTACACACAATGCACGATTATACAAGATTTATTATTGTTATATTAAGTGGTGAATACAGAAATGTGGCGGTCGAGTCTGTAATACAAGCTGTCTATTCACTTTCGGTTTCTACCATTTAAAAAAAGTTTTGTTTAAATTAAATGATAAATTACATCACCCATAAATTTTCCCTGTGATAAACCCCAAATATTGTCTGCGTAAATAATATTTACAGCATTGTTATATCATTAAAACTGTATTTTTTGTGATAAAATATCAATAATAATTATGAAATAAAGCATTAAAGATTTTATGATTATTTTGACTAGACATTTCTGTTAGATTCTGATATTATGTCAATCAAGTAACCTCTTGAAATATCAATATAAAAATCTTAATTGAAAGAGAAGTGTTAACAAATGAAAATCATAGAATAAGAGAAGTAACAAACGATAATAAATTTATAAATATACAAAAAAAAATTATCGTAATAATAATTTTTTTCCAGAAAAGTGTGTTATTTATAAATCTGAGGCCGAATATAACGCATATAACTCGTTGTTTTATTTTATTCAATTCCGATTTTTAAATCCTCCTAAATCACACAGAACAGTCTGCATTTTACGTAAGGATGTAAATTCCCAACCTAAGCGATTATTTGAGAATCTTGTTATTTATATCAAAACAGCAAATGCCGAAAATTAACACTATATACCTAAATGAACTTTTAAATGGAATGCAGTAGGGTGCTAAACAATCAAGCAATTGTGTGTTTCGCATTTTTACGCTATTCATACTTCCAGTCTATAGATCTTTAATTTAGGCCCATATCTTGTATAACAGTTGTGAGCTACAGTGCTTGTAATACTGTTGAATGATGGGTTGTTCTTCATTATGCCCTACTGAATCCAGTCACACTTGTCACACGTTGGCAAACAGGACCACAAAGTGTTACCTTGTGGTCCTATTTGCCATTTGCACGCAAAAATTTAAAACAATTGTTTATCATTCAATGAAATGGAGTAAAAGATAGCAGCTTACTGAAACTTAAGTAAACGACTAGAGCTAAAGTGATTTTCTTTTTGTTTCCAATTTTGCGGTATAGATAATGTGTATATTATGTCGGTACTCTTATTTTAAATACATTCACTGAATAAACTACGGCAATCTTTTATTAATGAAATTCCTGAGTTATCTTACGTAAAGCTAATAATATTTAGGTCCGAAAAGACGCATCTGTCCATTCCCTATAATTCATAATATCTCTACTGACTTGTGATTAAATTATACTTGCTAATATAATCAGGTCGAAATTATTAATTGCCATTCAACATTCTTAGTTTATTGAAGTAAACAACAGTGCTTGTGGAAAGACGCCGATAATAGAGGTAGGAACATGGGCGTTTCATACGAGTAGTATGGGAGAGAAACAGAGAGAAATAGAAAGAAAGAGGAATAGATAGAGAAAGAGAAGAAGCAAGCGAAAACAAGAGTGAGGTGAATGGAAGAGATGGGATGTGAGGGAAGTTGAAGTATAAGAAAGGATTTAATTGATTTAGAAGAAATATCTAGGTAGAGGCACAATGTCCATTTAAATTTGTAGATAATATAGCACCAATTTCCAATTTCGATAGAATACGAAACATCTTTCCCTCCGTCCCCTTGATAACAGAGATCCATGGTTTCGAGAATTCGCATATTAATAAGGAAGCGATGCAATAGCCTGTACTGTTGCTGTGTATGGTTGTGTCCTGACATAGGTATATACAATAATCTCTCGACTATCGTGGGTGTTACGTTCCAAAACCTCTTTCAGAAACAATTAAAATCTAAAAAGATATAAATTCTATCGGCTTCAGAAACCCGTGATATACTGAGGGCGCGATAGGTGAATATAAATATATATATATATACTCCAAAGCACACATATACGCACATCCATATATATATATATATATATATATATATATAATATATATATATATAATATATATATTATATATATATATATATATATATATATATATATATATATATATATACAGAGAGAGGGTGAGAGAGAGAGAGAGAGAGAGAGAGAGTGTGTGTGTGTGTGTGTGTGTGTGTGCTTAGCTTACCTGGTCGTAACCTGTGGTATATCTCCGCTGGATCTACTTCAGGAGTTCCGCAGTATTAGTTGAGCTAATAATAATCGATGAAGAAAAACGAAAGATGGATTTGGTATTAGTGTTTATTTAGTACGGCGATGATTTAAAACCCCTCCTCCGATTGTTCTTTATGGGTTGGATGTTATGCATCGAATTGTGTTGCATCGATCAGTGCAGCCTGGGTCACATCAGGTGCATGCATATATAAAGTGGTGTTCCGCTAAATATACTGATTTCTCGCAGTCATGTTGATCTCTTCCCGCTGTACCAGTGAATGAAGTTAGATACAGTTTTCTTTATAGTGAAATCGCTATAACAAAATAATCGTAAACAAAAATATACACTATAAAAAAACATATAACAAAAATAGAGAGAATAAGACATGTTGAGGAAGATTAGAGTGGATTAAGTTTAAAGTGAGGGACACCACACTTGTGTTGTGGTGAAATCCTGACACCTCAGTGGGACAGCAAGCGAACTATACTAAACCTTATAAAAGGCGCTTACATACTGATAGTGCGACGTACAGTGTGCTGTTTTTCTCTTCGGTTAAATAAGTTTTGATCCCTGTTAGACGTAAGACGCCTTGTTATATATTTGCTGCAGGTCCCCCGTAAAGGTGAACCTCTTTGTTGAATTGCTGAATTACTGTTGCTGCTTTTTGCCTACGGGCGTGTAATTTTGTATTTGTTTTCTTCCCCATTGATGGGTGAAGTGGAGAAAAAAAGGAAGAATGGAGTGCGAACCAGTTCCAGCACAGGCCAGCAGTTATGCTTCAGCCACTGCAAGAGGTTTAACTACTGACGCATTAGAGGTTCCAGAAGTGAAAATTGAGCCAATGAAACTAAAAGAATACAATTTAATTGAGAAGGAAGGAACGAGTTTGAGGTCGACCCCGCCGGAAGATTTAATAGTCAGCGTAACAAAGCGAACAGTGGTCTACAGAGCAGTCCACTTCAAACAAAATAAAAGAAAGAAAGAACCACATTGGAAGCCATAGAAGAGCGCTTAGAGGGGAAAAAACTTACAACATTCTACACGTGAGGGACAAAATACGACACAGGAGAGGTGAGGTTCGCTAACGAACAGGAAGCGATAAATCACTCCACTGTGGCGTTAAAGACGCAAGAGTGTGTACTTCTGCCGAATTGGTGTGTTAAACGAGTGGCTAGAGTAAGGATAGGCAGAGTAATCCCCCGGAGATTATAGAGGCGCGGCTGGTGGCACTCATTGTGGATAATGTGGTGGAAGATGCGGAAATTTTAAAAGTAACGAGGACGAAAAAGGTAAACTGTGGGGTTATGTCTTTGAAATGAACATACAAGCCAGTCTACAGGACTTACACGAAATAGCGGAAGAAGTGATATTGCCGGACGACGTGAGATTAAGAGTAGTGGTAGAGGGAAGGCCACCAACCTGTTATCAATGTGAAGAGAGAGGACACATGAGAGCAAGGTGTATCCAGAAAGACAATAAAAGTGAAGAGGAACAACAGCAGAAGAGGGCCGAACAGGAACAGACTGCTGAAGTGGCGGTACTAGAAGTTGAGTAGGACACGGAAGAAGCGGAAGATGCATTCACGGTGGTGAACATAAAAAAGAGAAACAAACGCGATAACTCACCGCCAAAGAGTCCGTAAAAGAAAAACAGGAGGAATAAATGGATATGATAGAGCTGGTGGCAAAGAAGTACACCAGCATCACCAACAAACGTACAAAAAAGGGAGGAAGAAATGGACGCTAGAGAGTGCTTGCAGCAAGGATGTGAAATAGAATTACCAAGACAAAAAAGGGAAGCTTGCCCGGACAACCCAGGTGTGCATCAGAAAGGAGCAGTCGAGAAGCTGAAGAAGAACAAGTGGTATATGCTGACATACGCAAGAAGTACGGCCATAGAGAGGAGAATTACAAAATTCAAATTAGTATTAAAGGCAACATTACCAGCGGAGCTGTATACAGAAAATGTAAAAGGAATTGTGATAGACTGAAAGAGGCACGGATTTGTTCGGAAACAGCATAGACCCATTGGGAATAGCGGTGGAATTTGATGAACTACTGCCTGTTGTGGAGTACAAAGATTTCGAACCATTCAAGAACTTCTAAAAAGACGTTAAAAGGCTAAAAAGAAAACATGAGAGACAAAAAGAGGGGAAAAATGATATAAAAACGTTAAATTAAAACATTTAAATGATACTGCTTGCGAGTGGGGTGCATGCAACCATTTCATCTTCATTAATTATTGTTCATCTTTCATTCATTCGTTTTATGATTTTTGTCCCGGCTATGGTGTTCTGTCTGTCATGGCCTGGGTGCCAAATAAAAGAAATTGTACAGTGTGTTGTGGGCATTTGTAAAGACAGCCGTAGAAATCGTTGAGGCGAGATATAAGTTTGCTATGTGTTTGTTACCGATTTAGGTTTGTAGTGTGATAACACTGTTGCAGTTTAGTCTATATCAAAACTCAAGGATATAATAGTGGCGACGAGACATTCATAACACACTGTGGACGTTCTTTGCATGAAAGATCTATTAGCTTCCGTGGTACAGTTACACCGGCAACTACAACAACAACAACAGGAACAACAGCAACAGTTGCAACTGCAATTACAACTGCAACAAGAAGAACAGAAACAACAACAACAACAGCAAAATCAAAGGTTGTTGAAATTATTGTTGCAGTCAAAAAACACTTCAGGTTCGTTTTCGGCAGACGGGGTTACTAATTCAATTGAAGCATTTACTTATAATCATCCAGAAGAAAGGATTACGTTTTCGGCATACTTCAGAAGGTATGAAAGAATCTTCAAAGACGAATGTAGGAAATGGACGGACGAAATGGAGGTACGACTTCATTTCAGAAAATTATCACTCGCAGAACATGAAAAGCATAGTAATTATATTCTGGCGAGAAATTTGTTCCGAGGAAACAATTATTCTGTTATCTAAAGTATTCAGTGAAAGAGGTTCACTATTTAATATTCGCTGAGAGAGTTTGAATTTTTAAAAAAAAGTGAAGATTTCGTCACGTATGCCGAATTCGTAAGTAGAGAATGTGAAAAATCTAAACTAAACGAAATAATCCCGGACATGTTCAAATGTCAAATATTTATACAAGGATTAACTACAAGCAAAAATGCAGAGATAAGGACTTAGATATTAACAAAACTAGAACAAGATTCGAAACTAAAGCTAGAGGTAGTGCCTGAAGAATGTTAAAGGATTATATGCTTACACAAGGACGCAGAAAAAATTGCAAAAGATTATTCAAATATAGATGCGTGTCCACCTGTAACAGATACGAAAAAAGAAAAGTAACGGTCAAGACCCAAACCATGCTATGAGTGTCTGGAGAAATACATTTTAAAAGAAACTGTACTTTTAAAAATCTAGAATGCTTTGGATATGGAAAATCGGACATAAGAATTTACATTGTTAGGTGAAACAAAAAAGGTCGAACGAAACAAATTCGAGAAAATAAGTATTGTTAACACTAATGCAAAAAACAAATGTTGTCTCCATAAAAATAAATGTGAATACGACACTACAGTTGGACATTTAACGATGATAGATAGAGAAAAATAGGAAAGCCTACATTGAAAAGACCTTCGAAAATTTCACAAATTCATACATGGAAGGAAATTCAGGATGTTTTCGGTTTGAACGGCAGTTTGTTCTAGCGGTGTCATATGAAATTGTCACCCATAATTATGACCCTACTATCGATCTATTGCATTTCAATCTGTTTTAGGGTTCGGGTTACTTAGGGTTAGGGTTAGGGGTGGGGGAAGGGTATTTTTTTCTTGAGAAATGTAAATAAACCCAATCTGTTTCTTATACAAGGGACACATTCATATGGCACAGAATGTTTTCACCTCAAGACGTCATTGATTGGTTGAAATTGCAGAAATTGAAGAAAGGAAACAACAAATATCTAAGCATAGTAACCGTCGTGCTAACGACTCTGCCGGCTCGCCGCCTTATTAGCCTCGCCATATTAAATGTGAATTTATTGCAATTGTCTTACTGGTTTTTGTCGTACACTAAGTGGTAATTGCTCAGGTGTAGTACTAGAGTAATTGTGATGCAAGCTATCGATTCCATTTCAGTTGTGATTAGTGATGCGTTGTTTATATAATAAAATAATGAATTACAGCACACGAATTTTGTTTTTGAACAATCTGAAATATTATGTCTGTATAAATAAATTTGTTGCATTGTTATATCATTAACACGTTGTGCTATTGATAACACTACGATAATAATTATGAAGGAAAATATTGAAGATTTTTGCGATTGCTTTGACTAGACATTTTTGTTAGATTCTGCTATTATGTCAGCTAAGCATCCTCTTGAATTATCGATTCCAAATGATAACCTAAACATAAAAGTTAGAAAACAAACGTAAAAAAATATACAACAAAAGAAACACAATAGTAAATATTTAGAAAAAACTATTTGATAAACTGAACGAGGATATTGAGCTTATGTGCTTTTATGTGCGTTTTTTTTAGTTACATTAAAATTGCACAGCAAAACGATTTAATTCATATACAATTTACCACTGGTGAAATGATATGATGCAGTGGAACCATTACAATTGCCTAAAGAAAAAATTGTAATATATGTAGAAATTTGGCCAGATACGACATTGTTCGTTATATATATATATATATATATTATATATATATATATATATATATAATATATATATATATATATATATATATATATAGATAGATAGATAGATAGATAGATAGATAGATAGATATATAGATAGATAGATAGATAGATTTAACTGGGCTCTATTAGAGCCTCACTGAGTCTCTATTAGAGCGCTGATTAGTTGTGTATATGATGAGAGACGTAAGATGGCAGATACGAGAGCTTTTATTAATCGACCGTGCACGGGTGGGGTACTTAGTAACTGGTCCAGGAGCATCCGATGGTGCAGATGTGCCATTTCGGGTGATAAACAGATGCAACTCGTTAAACTAACACCGTAACAGTTCCGCAATGTATCTTCTCAGTTCTGGTGGAGAAAAGCAGCAAATTAATGGGTATAGGTTCAGTTATATAGAAAATCAATAATGAAAACGCAGATGTTTAAATGAGCAAGTACACGTGCGTTATACAAGCAAAGTTAGGGCGTTTAAAGATTCATATTCTTGAATGGTTATATTTAATACTTTTGTCACTGTATTGCGTATTGGTTTCTGTTTTGCATCTGCCTTTCTTTATTAATGATCTTCTATATAAATGAAGCGTTATCCTTTAATTTGCTGATTTTTTTCGTAAGAAATGAAAAGTTACATTGCGGATCCGTTATGTTTAGGTGTTATTTTAACGAGTTATATATGTTTATCATCCGAAGAAACACATCTGCAGAGTCGGATGCTCCACTACTGGTTGTTAAGTATTCAACCCGTGAGGGATCGATGCTAGATGTGCCGAAACGATTGTTGTGATTAATAAAAAACACTCGTATCTTTCATATTCCGGCTCTCATTAACCATATACATAACGAACACTACGAAAGTGACAGTGCTTTAACAGTAAGCTGCCAAGTATAAACCATTCGTTTTATTATCTAATATCTAATAATAATAATAATAATAATAATAATGATGATGATGATGATAATAATAATAATGATAATAATGATGATGACGATGATAATAATAATAATAATAATAATAATAATAATAATAATAATAAAATTAATAATAATAATAATGATGATGATGATGACGATGATAATAATAATAATAATAATAATAATAATAATAATAATAATAATTATATATTTCTCTCTCTATATATATATCACATTATTTAGATACGTTGTTGTATGGTCTACTGTATTACTGAATACCCAAATATTCTGCTGCCCCTTTATCATTTCAGGCACAAGTCCTGAAAGTTTGGGGGTGGTCATAGTCGATCACATCATCTTCAGTGCTCGACCGGCAGTTAGTGATTCGTACCGGTTAGGATCGATAAAAGGATTATCGAAATTTGAACTCAGAGCCTAAAGTGTCGATAAGAATGCCACTAAATATTTTCTCCGGTGCAGTATCAATTCTAAAAATAATTACATCTTCCAATGTACAATATAAATTCTAGCGAGAAATGTCACTTGAAACAGAAATGAATTTAACTTTAGAATATAATGAATGAAGATGCATTTCTTTCTTTACTAAAACTTGCGTTAAGACTTTGAATAACTATTCTGGAAACAGAAAATTTAGTTTCACAAAGGATGCTTAAAATACTTTTGCCATACAAAGATATCGAAGACTGTGTTTTTGCCAAGAAGCATCAAATGGTATAAAGGCAGTCAACTTCAACAGTCATAAAATGAAGAATGTAAACTCGGCGGTGTGTATGGAATAGTTCATTGTTTTATTTTCGATATTTGCTTCGTAAACTAACTTGCAAAATACAATATGATATTGCACAGGTATAAATCAACGCGTGTATGTGTGTATGTATATATATATATATATATATATATATATATATATATATAATATATATGTGTGTGTGTATTTATGTGTGTGTTTTGTTTATGCGTTAGTTTAAATGCGAGGTTATGAATGTATGTCTCTATAAAGTAGCTGAGATATAATTATACGTGAGCTGGCAGAAACGTTAGCACGCCGGGCGAAATGCATTACCGTATTTCGTCTGTCGCTACGTTCCAAGTTCAAATTCCGCCGAGGTCGACTTTGCCTTTCATCCTTTCGGGGTCGATAAATTAAGTACCAGTTACGCACTGGGGTCGAGGTAATCGACTTAATCCCTTTGTCTGTCCTTGTTTGTCCCCTCTGCGTTTAGCCCGTTGTGAGTAGCAAAGAAATATATACGTGACATAATTACACAGATAAAAAGTAACAAATTATATGGATAAGTTTTAAACTTACTTATTAGACAAAACACACGCACACACGCACTCACATACGCACACACACACACACACATACGCATGCGCGCGCACAAGAACAGACACATACATACTGATACATACAACACGTGTATATATATATAGGTATAATTATACTCATATATATGTATGCATATATATACACAAACATATATAGAGGTGTTTGTATGTATATATGCATACACGCACGTGAACACACACATATTTATATATTTACAGTATTAAATAGAAAAAAAAACTTTACTTCAGGCATGTGACACATCATGGATATTATTGAATATGTAACAATCATGGTGAGATGCCGGCACCTTAGTTTCTTCCTAATAGGGAATCTGCCAGCATTTTTCGATCGGTACGATGCATGGCTGCAATTCAAGATAGCTGTCGAACAAAACCAGGCTTCTTGGCTTAAATCCAGACTTCAGGCCGACTGAACAAATGCAGACCAATGGATTCTTCTTAAAACAAATGCAAGTTATCGGCAAGTTTCTCTTAGCGTAATTTATATTATAACTATGTTGGACCGAGATCAGTAACATGATCCATACGATTTCTGTGATATTTATAAATTGCCCAGAATTTAATTTCAATACTTAATAATTTATAAATTAATTGCTTTGTAAAATTAAAAGCGTTTTTATTTTTTAACCAATCAATGGATTACAATCAAGGACAGCGTACATGAATTAAAGTTCAACGATTGTTATTTTTTTATAAATTTCAAGAATGTCGATATGTGGTGCTACTTACTTTGGGAATGTTTAAAGAAGTAGGTGTGTATCTTATTAGTATGACAGTTAAATGTATGATTCAGTAGTAAGAACGAAATTCAAGTTGTCTCAAGCTTAGAATGGTGTACTATTCAGAATGGTGCTCTGTACAATTTAAAGAATATACATACATGTGTTTGTGTGTAGGTATGTCTATCACATGATTCTCTGAAACCACCGATAATACGAACAGAAAAAGTAAGTAAACGGTAGCAGTAACTTCGAGACTATAATCTCGATAGATTTACAAGCATTTTATGTTGGGGACGTTGTTTTTGTTAACAGAATTACTATATAAAATCTGTCTTTCTGTCTATCTATCTATCTAACTACCTCTCTCTATACACACACACACACACACACACACACACACACACACACACACACACACACACATACACACACACACATATATATATTTATATATATATATATTTATATATATATATATATATATATATATATATATATATATATATTATATATATATATATATATATATATATATATATATTATATATCACCTACCTTATCTACCTGTCTGTCTATCTCTCTATCTATCCATCTATCTATCTATTTATTTATCTATCTATTTTTCTATCTATCTATCTATCTATCTATCTATCATCTATCTATCTATCTATCTATCTATCTATCTATCTATCTATCTATCTATCTATCTATCTAGAGTTTGGCATTTAAGGAACCAGATTGGTAATGGAAGATTTAAGTGAAAATGAAATTAAATATTTTTTATACAAAGAGCATCCAACGGGTAGGAGTAGGCAACACGGTGCTGATGGATATAGAAATTAGTTTGGAATTTAGAAAGTGCGGAGTATATAAGCTGAAGTATTTCGGTAAGTTTTATTTTTTCCTGTCATTCAGCTGTTCTTGAATTGATCAGAAGATATGTTGCTATCATAATTTGCAATATATTAAAAAAGTTCCTCCTGATTAGGAACTAGAAGAATATTCATGTCTCCATGACATTATAAGTAGACGTTATATTTCTTCTAAGCTGTAAGTGAATGTCATTTCATACACACAGGCATTTCAACTATTGATAAAATCTACAAAGTTTTATCTACATCAGCCTCTGGGGACGATGCTTATCACATCCAGAATGTTCAATGAATTTATTGATGAATTCTGCAAAAAGTGTCGACATTTGCTGGAATTATTTAGTATAACAACAGCTGAATGATCGGTATTCTGCAAACATATATTAGCCAATGTGCGTAAATAAAATTAAATATTTAACGTGTAAATAAGTTGGCGTAGGAGTAGCTGTGTGGTACGCAGCTTGCTTACCAACCACATGGTTCCGGGTTTAGTCCTACTTAGGACAAGTTCCTTCTACTATAGCCTCGGGCCGGCCAAAGTCTTTTGAGTGGACTTGGTAGAGGGAAAGTGAAAGAAACCCATCATATATATGTATATATATAATATATATATATATATATCTATATATATATATATATATATATATATATATGTATGTATGAATGTATGTATATGTTTGTGTGTCTGTGCTTGTCCCCATAACATCGCTGGACAGCCGGTGCACGTGTGTTTACATCCCAAGAATGCAGCGCGGTTTGGCAAAAGAGGCGGATATAATAAGTCGATTCGCCTAACTAAAGGTGTTACCCAAGCATGGCCGCAGTCAAATGACTGAAACAAATAAAAGATAAAAAATAAAAGTACCATATATTCGTACGACTTGTAAAAGTAAGCAGCTGAAATCTTGATATAGGAACTAACGAAACAGACACGCCTTCCTTATATATATATATAATATATATATTATATATATATATATATATATATATATATATATATATATTATATATATATATATTATATATAATATATATATATATATATATACATATACATATATAAATGTGTGTGAGTGTGATTATTTTAAAATTTTATCTTTAGCATATTGCTAGAGTTTTTCTAGGTCCTTAATTATACTTATATATATACTAGCTGGACCCATGGATACTTCGCGGAAAATAACAAAATGTAGGCATATGTAAATTGTGTGCTGGTGACATGGGAAATGTTTCTATATTATGACATTTGCAGAATATAGAAATATGTGTAAAAACGGTAACTATATAATCCAACCAGAATATCTCAGTTACGCACACGTAAACAGAATTAATTACTACGTACATGTTAAAAAAAAAACCTTCTTGGTTTAGTGCTACGGAACTTTATACTGGAATTCTTATATTCCTTTACTTGTTTCAGTCATTTGACGGTGGCCATGCTGGAGCACTACCCTTTAGTCTAAGAAATAAACCCCAGGGAATCTTGGTGCTTATTCTATGATTTTCTTCTGCCGAAGAGCTAAGTTACTAAGTTACAGATATATATAACCTTATTCTAAAAATCAATAAAATACAATAAACAGTAAATAGTACTAAAATTCTACGCGTGTTTCGTGGCTTTTCTTTTCAAATAGATGATAATGAAATAATCAATTCGATTTAAAATTAATTCTATTTAAAAATATAGTCACTTATCAGGTCTAAAATAATAAATAATAAAAAAATAATAATAGAATAAATGTACTTATTTTAACTTATATTAATCACTTATACTAATGACTATATGTTTAAATAGAATTAATTTTAAAATTTAGCTTGCTTCCCAACCACATGTTTCCGGGTTCAGTTCCACTGCATGGCCCCTTGTGCAAGTATCTTCTGCTATAGCCTCAGACCGACCAAAGCCTTGGGAATGGATTTAGTAAACGGGAACTGAAAGAAGCCCGTTGTGTATGTGTGTGTGTGTGTGTGTTTGTGTGTGTGTGTTTGTGTCTATCTTTGTCCCTCTAACATCGCTTGACATGCGATGCTGGTGTCTTTCCGTCCTCGTAACTTAGCGGTTCGTCAATAGAGGCCGATAGAATAAGTACTAGGCAAAAAATAAGTTCTGGGGTCAATTTGCCCCCGACTAAAGGCGGTGCTCCAGCATAAGTGCAGTCAAATGACTGAAACCAAAGAATATGTTAACAAAATTTATGTTGAAAGAATTTGTATACCTTTAGTTTATATTATGATGCATTCTTGAAGCAGTTAAAATGGTGGTGGGAATGGCAAAATCTCGATGATATTAAACAAAGTGATTTGGTTCATTCTAACTGGGTGGTACTGTAGAATCGCATATCACATACTTGGTGCAATTCTCTCTCTTATATATCCCCAGTTTCTTCTCACGCTTCATCCTCTTTCTTCTTATAACAATTAACTATTTACGTTTCCCGAGCCTTCAACCTCCGAATTTTCATTGCTAACTCATCACGATTTTTGATTTTATATAACTTTTGTTCTGCTATGCATGTAAACATAACTTTACATCTGTGTGTCTGTCTGTCGATTTGTCTATCCGTCGTCCATCCGTCTGTTAGACAGTTAGTCTATCCGTTTGTCTGTCGTCTTGATTTTCTATCTATCTATCTATCTATCTATCTATCTATCTATCTATCTATCTATCTATCTATCTATCTATCTATCTATCTATCTATCTATCTATATATCTATCTATCTATCTATCTATCTGTCTATCTATCTGTCTGTCTGTCTGTCTATCTATCTGTCCGCCTGCCTCTGCCTGTCTGTCTATCTATCTATCTATCTATCTATCTATCTATCTATCTATCTATCTATCTATCTATCTATCTATCTATCTATCTATCTATCTGTGTATCTCTCTATCTGTCTGTCTGTTTATCTGTATGTTTGCCTGCCCGCCTGTCTGTCTGTCTATCTATCTATCTATCTATCTATCTATCTATCTATCTATCTATCTATCTATCTATCTATCTCTCTATCTTCTATCTATCTTATTGATTTTTAAATATGTGGTATGCAAAATTTGAACGGATGTGCAAGCAAGGTAATGTGTTTAATAAAACTCTACTTTTTGTTATTTATTCCTGAATTTTCACCATAAAAACGACCCTTTATCAAAAGAAGAGTTAGCGGTAAATTGACAAATAGAGAGGGCGAACACAATGAACAAAATGAAATAGACGGACACAAAGACATATCGACCGCTTCTGTCCAAACTTCGATGTCGATTGAGAGAGTTCAATAGCTGGGTACAACAGTAGCAGTAACAAGTAGAA
>NC_043011.1:19857938-19882938 GCF_006345805.1 Octopus sinensis | reverse complement strand
TACCCCACTTTTTCCTTTTTTTTTCTCCCCCAAAAGTAAAGCTTTACTTTGTAATTTGTCCTGTCTGTGTTCAGCTCTGTGTGGCTAATAAAGAAACATATCTATCTATCTATCTATCTATCTATCTATCTATCTATCTATCTATCTATCTATCTATCTATCTATCTATCTATCTATCTATCTATCTATATATGTGTGTGTGTGTGTGTGATTGTGTGGTTGTGTGTGCGTGTGTGTGAGTGATTGTGTATGGGTGCATATAATTATCAACAAAGAGGATGAAGTGAGACAGATTACAATTGGTTCATCTATATTAAATTTCATGAATACTCGCTTCAAATTTTGGTACTAGGCCAGCAACTTCGAGGGAGTGGCCAAGTAGACTGCGTCAATTACATCGTGAATAAGGATACAAAATGCAGTAATATATGCAATTATTTATTCATGAGATTTCATTGACACGTATCAAAATTCAATTCTTCATAGTTATGCACAGATTTTATATGCTGTAGATGCTTGGATTTATCAATAATTCATAGCGATACCCAGTCTACCGTGTTTATATAGCTGCATTTGTAAAGAAAACAAAACAAATAAATTCCTGCTTTGAATTAATCGGTCAAGAAGAGTGATGGATCCAAAAGGAGGAAAATTAAAATCAGAAAGTAAAACTAACGTTTACACACATACACACACATATGTAAGAATAGACCATGTGGAGGCACATGGCCTAGTGGTTAGAGCAGCGGACTCGAGGTCGAGGGATCGGGGGTTCGAATCTCAGACCCGGCGATGTGTGTGTTTATGAGCGAAAAAAAACCTAAGCTCCACGCAGCTCCGGCAGAAGGTAATGGAGAACTTCTGCTGACTCTTTCGCCACAACTTTCTCTCACTCTTTCCTTCTGCATATTGCAGCTCACCTGTAGTGGGCGGGCGTCCCGTCCAGGTGGGGAACATCTACGCGAAGTAAACCGGGAAACCGGCCCTTGAGACAGGCATGGCTTGAGAAGGAACAAACAATATATATATATATATTATATATATATATGTATATTGAGTGGAGGCGCAATGGCCCACTGGTTAGGGCCATCGCGG
This sequence comes from Octopus sinensis, assembly GCF_006345805.1. Lineage (NCBI taxonomy): Eukaryota > Metazoa > Mollusca > Cephalopoda > Octopoda > Octopodidae > Octopus > Octopus sinensis. Next base: position 19,881,843 of record NC_043011.1, on the reverse strand, counting down.
TTTCGATTCCCAGACCGGGCGTTGTGAGTGTTTATTGAGCGAAAACACCTAAAGCTCCACGAGGCTCCGACAGGGGATGGTGGTGATCCCTGCTGTACTCTTTCACCACAATTTCTCTCACCCTTACTTTCTGTTTCTGTTGTACCTGTATTTCAAAGGGCCGGCCTTGTCACTCTCTGTGTCACACTGAATATCCCCGAGAACTACGTTAAGGGTACACGTGTCTGTGGAGTGCTCAGCCACTTACACGTTAATTTCACGATCAAGCTGTTCCGTTGATTCGGATCAACCGGAACCCTCGTCGTCGTTACCGACGGAGTGCTTCCATATATATATATTATATACATTATATAGAGGGTATTATTACACATAGATGCCTCACGCTGGGAGGGAATATTAAAGTTAAAAGTACTAAAGTAAATAAACACGTCGTACTGTAGTACCCTCTATATAATATAAATAAATAAATTTAAAAGAAACAATTCATGTTTTGTTTTCTCTTATGACCTTTTCCACGCTATCTACTTGATATCTACATTCTTTTGAATAATTTATCCTATTTTTAAATTATATATATATATATATATATACAATAAATTAAAAACTTTCTGTCTCACATGTTATTTAATTACAATGGTCTTCATTAAGATGATTTAGTATTCTTGAGGCATATTTATTCTATCAACTAATTAGATGCGAACTTACTCTTTTATACACAGAGATGAAAAACATAAAAATAATTCTCCATACTTACATTCATTCCAATAGCTTACCTCATAATTTCAAAGACAGAACATTCTGTTATAAATAAAGAAACACAACAACTAAATGTATATATACTGGTTCACTAGTGGTCACTATCTGAAAGATACCAAACTGTAAATGTTCGTTTCAAGGAATTCCGGCCAGTCACACAATATATCACCGTTGTCACCGTGACCGACCAGGCTATCAGATGTTGCTACACATGGCTGGTCACAATGCACTTCGCATTGTTTTAGCCTTCAAATGATGCCACCCCGCTGGCTAAGCGAGCAGGCCAACAGAAGAAAAAGTGAGAGTAGGTTGTGGCGAAAGAGTACAGCAGGGATAGCCAACACCCCTGCCGGAGCCTCGTGGAGCTTTAGGTGTTTTCGCTCAATAAATACTCACAACGCCCGGTCTGAGAATCGAAACGGCGGTCCTACAACCGCGAGTCCACTGCCCTAACCACAAGGCCATTACGCCTCCACCACACGATATATTTTTTTGATATATTGCAGTGGATATCTGTTTAGAAATCCATCCAAAAGTGGGTTTCGAGTAGTAACTAGAATAATTGGTAATTTTCTAATGAATATTTCGTTTTGTGTTTTTGAAAGTACTTTCAAACTTACACCTCATAAGTTCAGAATTTTTATTAATCATTTATTTTTACATAATGGAATATATAAAATAACTTCTAAACAAAGATTTCACAACTTATACTTCCTGCAATACGGGTATGCAGACCTTACCATGGACCTGAAAATGGCCCATTCTTCTTTCTTATAATTGTTGAAACTCAGTTTGTATTCGTGGATTTTAAAGAGTGTGTTTGATAAAACAATTTCCGGTTTACTGTCTGTCGGCGTACTTTCATCAATTGAAATAGCTCTCACAATGAGATAGGAAATATCATCAGCTTTATCGTCAAAACTTATCAATGAAAGCAAGAAATAAACGCCATAGTATGAATTGATCACGACAGAAATGCTTGTTAATAGTAGGAAGAGAGATTGATGTTAGGTAAGTAGACTGTTTTTCTTTTTATTAGTCCTCCTTTAGGAAATACAGTTTCAAAAATAGTTGAAGATGTAATTGTTACTTCTTAGAATTAATTTAAAAGTTTACGGCTTTGTGTTAACGATAGTCCTTGATGAGGCAATCTAAATTATAGATATTGAAAAGCTTTCGATTGACTTCTATTACAGTTTTTTTTTTAGATCTCTATAGTAGGTAGCCTTAAGTAGATATTATTTATGGACAAAGCAACACAAGGAAAAATATTCAATGTAATTATTTAAAGCAGCCTAATGAATGGTGTATCGTGTATTCGTTCACTGTTATTGGATGGAAGATGTATTTGGCTGTATATCAAGTCATACCTCTAGGGAACATTCATTTATCTATAGAAAACACTGTACGTAACAGAGCTTGGAGAAATATATAAAACTTTTATGTCTATTGTTGTTGTCGCTGCAGCAAAAGTACTCTACACAGAAGTAAGAATTTTGCGAAATGTATTTCATTCCAAACTTTCAATATTTGAAACAACGCAAACTATCCATATAAAATAGGTCGCTAAACAATGCAAATATTTCTCCTAGGAAACCCATGGATGGTGGGTAAATGTGGTACATACAAACGCACACACACCAAATTATATATACACATATTCATACGTTTATGTATATATATGTATACGTATGTATATATATATACATGTATATATATATATATATATATGTACGTTATATGTATATATATATATGTATATATATATGTATATATGTATATATGTATATATATATATATATATATATATGTGTGTGTGTGTGTGTGTATGTATATATATTTATATATGTATGTGTGTGAGCATGTATGAGCGTGCATGCTTGAATGTGAGTGTAATCGTCTTCACAATTATTCTGACAATAATAGTAGATACAAAAAACTATTCTTATAAATCACATGATTTTAAGTTTACGAACGATATTCGTACATATATACGTATACACACATACAAGCACACACACACACACAAATGCATATATATATATATATATATATATATATATATATATATATATATATATATATATATATATATATATATATATATATATGTAATGCACATATATTTTACTGATATACATGTACACAGACACATGCAAGCACAAACGTATACAGACAAAATTCACACACAATACACACATAATTTATAGATGCATATGCACGCTCAGTTTCTCACAATTTGGTAGATGTAGTCCTTTATATCAGAAATTATAGTGTTGCACATAAAATAGTTTTAAAACAATTCAATTTTGAACAATGGCGTTAACACCAATATCAGTAATTTGACCATAGCAATTCTCATTGTCAGAGATATATTTTACATTCATAATAGAGTAACCAAAAATCTATACTTTCTACGTTTGTAATATTTTCTTATATTGAAGTCTGCTTATGAAATATTATTGTTTTGGTAAGATAACAAAGTTAAACCTTTAGGTAACATTGCATATCTAGATTTGACTGTCTATTGTTCTGAATAGAAAGCAACTAATTTTCTTTCCGTAGCGCAGTCACTATTGTAGTTACAAATATAATTGGAGTTTTATGGTTGCTTATGTATGAGATACTTTAACAATTCTGTTAATAAGCAGAATACAGTGAATATTGTGAAAATAGTATAGACAATATACTGCGAGAAAGTGAAACAACTATTTATGTAATATCTTAAATGACTCTGAGGCGAGAGCGAAACTATAGAATCAATTTCTATTAGAATAGACCTCTGAAGAGAATAAGGATGTTTTTTTCATTGCAAATATGAACACGATGTAAAAAAAATATTGTAAAATTAATAACAGACTATTCTACATTTTTCTTTGACATTCCTACAACCGCGAGTCCACTGCCCTAACCACAAGGCCATTACGCCTCCACCACACGATATATTTTTTTGATATATTGCAGTGGATATCTGTTTAGAAATCCATCCAAAAGTGGGTTTCGAGTAGTAACTAGAATAATTGGTAATTTTCTAATGAATATTTCGTTTTGTGTTTTTGAAAGTACTTTCAAACTTACACCTCATAAGTTCAGAATTTTTATTAATCATTTATTTTTACATAATGGAATATATAAAATAACTTCTAAACAAAGATTTCACAACTTATACTTCCTGCAATACGGGTATGCAGACCTTACCATGGACCTGAAAATGGCCCATTCTTCTTTCTTATAATTGTTGAAACTCAGTTTGTATTCGTGGATTTTAAAGAGTGTGTTTGATAAAACAATTTCCGGTTTACTGTCTGTCGGCGTACTTTCATCAATTGAAATAGCTCTCACAATGAGATAGGAAATATCATCAGCTTTATCGTCAAAACTTATCAATGAAAGCAAGAAATAAACGCCATAGTATGAATTGATCACGACAGAAATGCTTGTTAATAGTAGGAAGAGAGATTGATGTTAGGTAAGTAGACTGTTTTTCTTTTTATTAGTCCTCCTTTAGGAAATACAGTTTCAAAAATAGTTGAAGATGTAATTGTTACTTCTTAGAATTAATTTAAAAGTTTACGGCTTTGTGTTAACGATAGTCCTTGATGAGGCAATCTAAATTATAGATATTGAAAAGCTTTCGATTGACTTCTATTACAGTTTTTTTTTTTAGATCTCTATAGTAGGTAGCCTTAAGTAGATATTATTTATGGACAAAGCAACACAAGGAAAAATATTCAATGTAATTATTTAAAGCAGCCTAATGAATGGTGTATCGTGTATTCGTTCACTGTTATTGGATCGAAGATGTATTTGGCTGTATATCAAGTCATACCTCTAGGGAACATTCATTTATCTATAGAAAACACTGTACGTAACAGAGCTTGGAGAAATATATAAAACTTTTATGTCTATTGTTGTTGTCGCTGCAGCAAAAGTACTCTACACAGAAGTAAGAATTTTGCGAAATGTATTTCATTCCAAACTTTCAATATTTGAAACAACGCAAACTATCCATATAAAATAAGTCGCTAAACAATGCAAATATTTCTCCTAGGAAACCCATGGATGGTGGGTAAATGTGGTACATACAAACGCACACACACCAAATTATATATACACATATTCATACGTTTATGTATATATATGTATATGTATGTATATATATATATATATATGTATATATATATATATATATGTACATTATATGTATATATATATATGTATATATATATGTATATATGTATATATATATATATATATATATATATATAATATATATATATATATATAATATATATATATATATATATACACACTGGAGTAGATACAATCGACTAAATCCGTTTGTCTGTCCTTGCTCGTCCCCTCTGTGTTTAGCCCCTTGTGGGTAGTAAAGAAATAGGTATTTCGTCTGTCTTAACGTTCTGAGTTCAAATTCTGCTGAGGTCGACTTTGCATTTCATCCTTTCGGGGTCGATACATTAAGTACCAGTTGCATACTAGGGTTGATCTAATCGACTGGACCCCCTCCCCAAAAAATTCGGGCCTAAAGTAGAAAAGAAAGGAAAGGAATATTTAAATATCCTTCCATGAAATATGACGTATGCATATTTAATATACTTCAATTAATCTATTTATGACAAAAATCGCATTATAATTATAGCGTGCAGAGCAATTTCTTTTGGTTTTATTTTAAAATACTTTGCTATCCCGAAGAAAATTTTATTAAAATATTTTTATTTGTAAACATTTCTATAAGTCTATAATATTATATAATTCTAAGTATAATCTATTAATTTCACTCTTATACATTTCAAAATTATCACTTTATTTTAACTGAGAGTGAAGAAAATTTAATGAAGACCTGTCAGTATTGTAAGAGGCAGGAACAACGATAATATACCGTTCTATTTGTAGGGTCCACAAACGTTTACTTAGTAGATCTGAAAGCAATGTACTTTAATTTGCTGCATTACATATCAATGCCAGATAGTTATTGCATTTCTTTTATAAAATATAATACCTTTTCGTAGCTAAACCCACAGAATGTCCCAAAATTAAGGCAAAAGAAGTTTCGAGCTTTAAAAAATATCAATAAATGTGATTAGATATGAAAATTATACACCATTATAAAAGCATAGATTGTCTTATTTTTGTTTCAGTCTAAATAAATTCAGATTTATAAATTCGATGATGGCTATAAACTGAAGTAGAACTATAACCCTCAACACAGAAGGGCGAAAGTAATACAGTTAGAGTAAAAGAGCTTAAAATTAAGCGCACAACAGTCTGGGAAATTTTCAAGAAATTTCAAGAGACTGTTTCTACGGCTGATCGATTTTGACGTAGCCGAAAAAGAAGTGTGCAGTCCCGTCAGCTTATCAAAAGTACCAGAGAAAAGAGACGACGAAATGCTCGTCATTCTGTCAAAAAACTGTTTGCCATAAAAAAAAAGCGAAACATCGATGTAATGTATCGAGTGCTGAAGGCGGATCACAGGACACAACCTTAAAAGTTGATCCACCATCATCAGCTCATGCAAGTCATGAGACTGGAGAGAAGTCGTCTTATCCTGCATCAGATTGCTAAAGGCACGCTGTCCAACACGGTGTTCATTGATGAAAATAAATTTGACATCGAACAGATAGCAAACCATCAGAATGACCTACTTTAGAGTATATCTGGCTCAGTCGAGGGTAGATTCAGTTATAGTCAGTTATGATTTGGGCAGCTGGAAGGTCTCCTCTCGTTTTTGTGCTATCGGGAGTTAAATTTAACAATCAGCGGTAATTAGATCGAAGTTGTGGAAGCTGAATCGCTTTCATGGGCGCCTTGAAACCTTCAACAGGACACGCTACCATCCCACAGACAGACACAGGAATGCATTCAGAGACACAGCCCGTCGTTCATACGCAAGGATGTATGGCCCTCACGAAGCATTGGAATTTTGAACGCATTGGAAATTTCTGTTTCATCCATTCTAGAGATGAGTGTGTTGAGTACGCCTTGTGTTTCGCTCGACGCTCTGAAGGAAAAAGCGCGCTAGGAATGGGCTTCGATTCCGTCAGAACAGCTGCGTGCCACGTGTGGAGCCTCTTCACATAGACTTGAGGCTGTGATTCGAAACAGATGTGGTCATATTGAATAAATGTGGTAGTGTCCTAACTGTGTTTCCTTTACCATTGCTTTGCAACGCTCAGAATCCAAATATGACAATATTTTGTTTTCTCAATATTGAAAAATGTTGGTTGCATTAATTTTGGGACACCATGTATTATATTTAGAACTATTTAAAGTAGGCATTCATTATTTCACTTTGGATTTTACATGCAAAGCGAAAAACATTAGCAATAACAATCAATAATATAACGCTCATGCAACAACGCAAGCTTCGATATCACAGCTATTTAATTAATCTGATATCATATATGGCTAATTCCCCTGTGCATAAATATGTAAGTGTATACATGTGCATGCTCATATATGTGTCTATATATGTTTGAGTGTATATCTGTATGAATGTGTTTGTATATATATATATATATATATATATATATATATATACTCTTTACTCTTTTACTCTTTTACTTGTTTCAGTCATTTTGACTGCGGCCATGCTGGAGCACCACCTTTTTAGTACTTATTCTATCGGTCTCTTTTTGCCGAACCGCTAAGTGACGGGGACGCAAACACACCAGCATCGGTTGTCAAGCAATGCTAAGGGGACAAACACAGACACACAATCACACACACATACATATATATATATACATATATACGACAGGCTTCTTTCAGTTTCCGTCTACCAAATCCACTCATAAGGCATTGGTCGGCCCGGGGCTATAGCAGAAGACACCTGCCCAAGATGCCACGCAGTGGGACTGAACCAGCAACCGTGTGGTTGGTTAGCAAGCTACTTACCACACAGCCACTCCTATATACACACACATACATATATACATACATACATACACATATATATATATATACATATATATGTGTGTATATATGTATATATATATATATACATACATGTATATATATATACCGCACACACACATACACACACTTACAGTTGGTGAGGTCCTGTACCCATATATGCATACATATATAAATATATATGTATGCATGTATGTTTGTATGTATGTATGTATGTATGTATATATATATATATATATATATAATATTAATTAGAGACAAAACCACTATTTTGCAAATCAAACAAAGAAAGACTTAATACATGAATAGAAGATCTGAAATCCACCAGATGAATGTCCTTAGAAGAGACACGAAACAATTGTAGTGGCGAATTTAATTTTATTTAATTTATATTAAATTTTTTTATGTATTGGATTAAGTCTTTCTTTGTTTGATTTGCAAAATAGAGGTTTTGTCTCTAATTAATATTATATAATATTTTACTATAAAATTGGATTTAATCCTAAATCTGATTTTCCCTGTAATTTTGGATTTATTCCCTAATATTATTATATATATATATATATATATATATATATATATATATTATATATATATATATATATAAATTCAGCAACAATTTAGATTCAAATGAATATGGCACTTAATTTAGATGCACCAGAAGTTTGTATGGTGTTACCCATAAACATATGCAAGGTGATTATAATCACCTTTTTATTAAAAGCTGTAAATATTACAGCAGATTTATGGTGCCGAGTAATCTTCAGCTAATTTTATATAGGTTTTCCAATAATATAAAGTTCTCAAATCAATTAATGACATATTAGGGAAGGTAAATATACAGATAAAGATGTTGATATGAATCTTAGGAACATGAGGTAGTGTAGTTTAGATGCCAACTGACCAAAACCTTGTTTACAACTGACTGTTGTAAGAAAATGTCTTTAGTTATAAGGATAGGGGTAAGGGCAGGTCAAGAATTCAAGTTAGTTGAAGAAAAGAAGAGGAAAATACAGGAGATGTAAAAGAACAGATTGTCACTAGAACAAAGGGTCAATTTATTTATGTGGTGACAAAAAATTTAGGTCAGTGTAGATTATCATTAAATTCTTAGGAACATATGAGGTAGTAGGTCAGCTACTAACTAACCAAACCCTACTTTCAACTGAAAGCCATCAGAATTTTTAGTAGGAATTTAGGTAAGGAGATGTGAAAGACTACTGTAAAAGGGGTTTAAATTAGTTGCAGAAAAAAATGAAGGATTTAAAATACACGAAGGGATTTCAGGTTGTCACTAGAACAAAAAGCTATTTATTTTTGTGGTGAGAAAAAATCTAGGCCAACGTACAGAGGTCAATTAAATTCTGTCACAAAGGGAAGGGTACAAAAACTCATCTAATTTATAGTAGATATCGTATTTTATAACTGGGTCAATGGTATTAATGTTAAAATTAGAATAGATTTGGGGAAAGATGCAATTTCAAGATTATAGTGATGTTAATCTAGTTGACTATAAAGTAAATTAAAGGTTAGTATAGTATATCTCATATTATTATTATATTAAAAAGTTACAGTTAAAAAAAATAGGAAAACTTAAATTTCTATTTAAAGTATTTAAAAGTTCTAATTGTGGAATGTATGCACGATGTACCTAACTCTAGACGATTATTTAGTAGATTTTTGTTACTTCGATACTTTAAAATTTCATAGGTTTCCATAGAACAGAGTTGACAGCCTACTCTACTATTTCTATAAGGTTTTGCCCTCCTAAATATATACTATTTTAGGTTGTATCCTATATTATTTGTTTTAAGTTCCCAAATTTTGCTAGATAGTGTATACGAAAAGAGGAGAAATGATTGTTAAGACGTCGTTTAAAATCCACAGAACAACCGAGATAAAAAAAAGCTAACGTTAGAAGTTATTACAGTGCATTTATAAATTACGTTTTGGACCGAACAACGACCAGATGCCGAACAATTTGATCTAATCCTACAATTACAACTGGGGGGATAATATTCAGATTTGGAATTATTTAGGGATAGTTCCCTCACATTACTGTTATTTAAAATATTATTAGTAATATTATTAGTATTATTTTCATTATTAGTGGTCATATTGATATCCAAAATAGGGTTACTATTTATTGATCTAACATACCAATACCTATACTACCTACACTACTGGTATTGCTATTATCATTATTTATATTTATATCAATGTTGTTATTATTGTTATTATTATTATTGCTATCATCATTTTTAGTATAATTTTTATTTTCCCTATTAGTACCATTATTATTATTTTTATTAATATTATTGTTATTATTATTATTATTATTATTATTATTATTATTATTATTATTATTATTATTATTATTGTTATAATGATTATTATTGTGATTTCTATTGTTGATGCTGTTATTACAATTATTATTACTATCCATGTTGATACTATTCATTCTACTCCTGGCTAACTTAATGTTTTTACTATTAAGTCTAGCTATTATGGTAGACATAAACTACACTACCTCATGTTCCTAAGATTCATATCTACATCTTTATCTGTATATTTATCTTCCCTAAGATGTTATTAATTGATTTGAGAACTTTATATTATTGGAAAACCTATATAAAATTAGCTGAAGTTTACTCGGCATCATAAATCTGCTGTAAGATTTACAGCTTTTAATAAAATGTTGTAGTATGAAACAATTGTACTAAATTACCGGATTCATACTTGTTGCTTATTTTTGTATATATATATATATATATATAATATATATAATATATATATATATATATATATATATACGAGAAAGAAGCAACAAGAATGGATTGGTTTTTAGTACAATTGTTTCATACAAAGACAGGCTTTATTACAAATTGCAAAAATTGCAGCAGATAAAAGTGTCCCGTACTCATCAGCTAAAGCCTGTCTTTGTATGAAACAATTGTACTAAAAACCAATCCATTCTTGTTGCTTCTTTCTCGTTTATAATCACCCCACATTACTGTATGGATAACACCATATAGTTTTTCTGGTGCATCTAAGTTAAGTACCACATTCAAGTAAATTCATTGGAAATTACTTGAATCTTAATTGCTTTGATTATATATATATATATATATATATATATATAGCCGTAACTGACGAAGAAATAATTCTAATAACACGTCACATTGCTTCGTAACTTTTAACTAATCAACAGTATTATATTTAATAATAAATAAATTACACTCCTCGTTTTATCATTTATTGTGCTATATCTTATATATTTTACAGAATGTTAAATTACGGACCTTTTATCATGCGAACTCCTGGTTTACATAAATCCATATATTGTGATTCAAATATACATATTCATTTTTATTATTTTTATTCGTTGCAGTCGTTTGACTGCGTCCATACTTGGGTGCCACCTGAAAGTGTTTTTTGTCGGAGAAATGGAACCCATGGCTTATTCTCTGTAGGTTTAGTTCGCATTACAACTATATTTTTGCTGAGGTGCAAAGTTACGGGGATATAAACAAGTTAGCATTGGCTGTCAAGCGATCATTGGGAGACAGGAACAAACATACGCATATATATATACGATGGGCTTCTTTCAGCTTCCGTCTACGAAATCCATTCAAAAAGTATTGGTCGGCCCGAGGCTATAGCAGTTGATAAGTACCATGGACACACACACACACACACACATACACACATACTTATATATATATATATATATATATATATATATATATATATATATTATATAATATATATATATATATATATATATATTATATACAGTCAACACCAGGTTAAAGCTTATGTATACATAATTTTGAATCCGTGTTGACTATATTGTCATCTTTGCGATGTATAATGAAAGATAGGAACAGTACATCACGGTCAAAACTTAACGCTGATGATCACACCTTGTAGCTATGATTATAAGTTAATAGGTTAATGGACTATGTAAGGCTTCTAATCAAATCTACACATCAAACAGCAATAAAAAAAAACATCTACTATCTTTAAAGAAAATATTAAAATGCCACTTAAGAGTAGGTGGTTTTGCTTTACACCTTTTAGGCACCCACTCACGAACACAAACATTTATATTCTATCTCAGTTGGTTATCCTCTCAGTATATATAAATGTACTTTTCACGCAGCCATAAGACTTTGAACCCCTATTTCTAGCAATAAATGGGATTTTAGCACCCACAGTTACAATTGTTTTCTATATGGCTTTCTATTCGCCTAGCTGTTGACATAAATTTTAAGAAAACGCTTTTGTAAATGTATGCATGTATATGTATATATATATATATTATATATATATATATATAATATATATATTATATATATATATATATATATTATATATATATATAATATATGTATATACATACATACATACATATATATATATATATATATATATATATATATATATATATATATATATATATATATATACTTATATATATTTATCTATGTATTATATATCTAGATGCCTATATATATATGTTTGTATCTATGTATGTACACATAAAGATGTAAATATGTGTGGCTGCGGGTTCGTTCGTATCTTTGAATGGACGAATAAGCCAAACAAAAGCAGGGAAAATATACACATGATGTGTTTTCACGACATTTTATCAATCACCTCGCTCTCTTTTCGATGCTGCTTTGTTTCTCTACATAACTGTTCCCGGATGAATATTGATATCAGAAATTTATTCAGCGATATTCATGGCTATTATATGCAAAGATGATTGCTTAATGCTTAACAAACTAAATTAATAAAAATGAAGTAAATACAGTGCTGTCGGGTGAATAAATCTTTGATAGTACACTTCAAAGGAACCAAATAGCAATACATAACGAAATTAATATTTCTATATTTTAATGATTGCTTTCGTTTTGTGCGAGATAGAAATTAATTTAATACATATAGAATTGGAGAGTTGTGTATATTGTAATTTTTATTACTTTGGAAAGAAAATAATTAAATAGTGATTCAATTCTGTATAGCTCGTTACCGGAAATAACTCAACATAAATGACTTAATTCGAATAATATTTAGATTAATGCTATCTTTCCTAGTTCTTTTCTTGTTTTGTATATCACAACACTGATGTATCGGCTAATATTATCTGATTATAGCCTTACAATAATATTGTGAACATTGATACATCTAATGTACATAAAGAAATAAACCACGGAAACTTAGAATGCTGCTCAATTAATATACAAATGGAACGTAAAATAAACGAAATATTTTTCCCAGATGTTTGACATCTTTGTGAAATCATGTTTAGCTGAAGCGATAAACGTTGATGTTAACATATCCATGGCTATGAGAATTTACCCTTACTGGTCTAGTCATACAAGCAAAAGTATTCTAACACATTCAGCAATACTTAAATAACATACTCCTTGATAGACGTAAAACGATGCAAAGAATACAGAAAAAAATATATTGATAATGATCACGAATCTTTTCAGCAGAAATATTGACATCTATAATTCATTATCTTCGAGAGCGCAATGCACTTTTAAAAGATTTTGCTGAACGGATAGACACATTTGAAAGAAGTCCTTTAGAAAAATATGGATTATAATCCAGCACAAAAACCCCGCTACATTATCGCACAAGTTGTAAGATATAGCACGCAAAGTTTTATCATAGAACAACTTATCATCTTAAAAGACACACTTTACAATGGAGTCCTAGATACACAAGGATACCTTGAATGTGGACTTGTTTAAAGTCATTGAATCAAATAGAGATAAACACTAATAAACATATTAAGCTGAAATAGATATCCTGAATAATTTACAATACATCAAGATGGCAGGATGAAGTTTGAGGAAGATTTAATCGGTCGATGAACACACTGACTCCCTCACGAAAACTTGTTAGTGTGATAATACATTTATATCATGCCTGTAGTTATTTTAGCGCATGCATATGCACTGCAATGAAGACTATATCAGAAATGATTAGACTAATGAAAGGTATTGATTGGAATAATATTAAATAATAAAAACACCTTTAAGGTTAGTAATTATTTTATATAATTCCCTCTATATATCACCTTCTTGTCTTTACATCTTTTTATATCTCCTCATACGCTTACAACCCGTATGATTTTTTTTTTATTATGTTGGTTTTTTTATGTGATTATATATTTAAAATAAGTTTATCAGTTATAGAACCAATAATCTCATTTTTCCCCTTTGATCTCTGCTTTTCAGTCAATACAGAACGTGTACCTCTTTCTCGGATGAATTCTGAATGTAATTTAGGTTCATTGTTTGAATGGTTGTATCATGACCACCTTAAAATTTGCTAGGATAAAGTATTATGAAGCTTCTATTTTATATAAAAGTAATCTATTTTTTAGTGTTTAAATTGGTTTAAATATCCTGATTATCTTACTTGATCCTTATATCTCTTTCTGGATTTTAAAAATTTTACCTTTTATTATACAAATATGATGATATAATTTTTGCTATACTTTGATTATATTTTGTGTGCCTGTACCCAAGTATCCATTTAGAGGCTTCGATGAGTCCACTGTATCTTATATCTGAGACGGATGTAAGTTAATGAAATTCATAAGAAAACCATATTTCTCCATTGTCAAATCATTTTCTGATATATCGACATCGATGGCTATTTCTTGATCATGCATTTACTGTTTCTTATAGAATTTCATTATGGTGTTCTTTAAAGCGGTTTCTTTATGCTAGCGCCTGGTGCATGTGCAACCACATTTTTTACCCGATTGTTGTTTTCTGGATCTTGGTCAGATATTGTCCAGTTACTCCACCTTTCTTTGGTGCACTTCCTTGCTGCCAATGTGGTGGTGGGTGGTCTTCACTGTTCGTACCTGGTGAGCCGGAACCTTTAGTCATAATAATCCAGGTAATTATAGTCATAGGTTAATCTGAGTGGAATGACTAATTTTTTCGTTTTCACTTCGCAGAACTATGCATTGCTCTCACTGTGTAACATGATTTTTGTCCTTGAGTAGCAACTCTTATTTCCTATTTGCTTACCGCTAGATAGGATGAAATATGGCTAATATTTCCTTCAAACTTTGCTTTTACTATATTTATCCAAACCCCAAAGAATCGCCCTCGACACATGACTATGACACTCCTCCGTTACTCCTGATCATGATCAAAGATGGAGATACTGTCAGCTACTGTGAGACATGCTCAAGGTAAGGCAACTGACAAGAAAATATGTGGTATTTAGCAGAATATTTGCTATAATGATATTTCTGCTTTAGCAACTCAATGCTGAATCTGTCTGAAATGTAATGGAAAATAGGTCAGTTTCAAAACTTTGGTGTCCAAAAATAGTTGTAATCTCGTTTGATTTATAGATAGAAGTAAATATGAAATAACACTTACTGAACAAATACAAAGAAAACAAATGCTACACAGTGTTATATTATATGTTATATTATATTATATTAATTTCGTTTCTGACTAATATGTTTATATTAACTTAAATATTTCGATGCTTGGACTTCAAAATAACGTTACCTACATATGAGGTCAAGCATAAAAAGCTGTTCAGGTGTGCTATGTCACCCGTTATGCTTGCTGTTTATAAAATAAAACTAATGTGGTTTAAAAAAAACAACATTGTGACATAATACAATAATACTTTCTATAACTACACAGCATAATTTAAAATTCATCGACAACAGGATATTAATAAGGGACATGTCATTCTAAACTAATTTTAGGGCTTATACGCATTTAATCGTTACTTTCAATTGTTATAAGACAGGTGCAGGCATTGATTAACAAGTTGTAATACGTACAATCATGAGATTAATAATAAATGAGCTAAATAAACATTGAAAATGTTAAAATGTACTTATAAATCTCCTTGTTATTTCTTTGGTGTGTATTTGTGGATGCAACAGGGAAAGTCACGCGTGCACTATACGAACGGGTGAGGACATTAAGTTTTTGAAAACATAATCACTTTCTCACAATTGTAGATGAAACCAGTCTACGTCATATGATATAGCTACAAAAAGAAGTGTAATGATTGTAGTTACATATGTATAGATGCGTAGGGGTTTTAGCCTGTGAGAATCACTTTATAGATATTCTTATGTTCATATATTACAGAGCGAATTTTCAAGTACTATTGACAGTTGTATTTGATATAGATATGCATAGCTCGGGGTTTCAATATTTTACAAGAAGGAATTTTGTATGTTTGAGTAGCTTTCAGTGTTAGTGTTTCCTCGAGTATTATATATATACATATACATATACACACACACATATATATATATATATAATATATATATATATACATGTTTGTATGTATGTTATAAGATCTTCCAGTAAATATATTTACATTTACATATATGCATACATATATGCATGCATGCATTCATTCACACATGCATACATACATGCATAAACACATGCACTCATATAAATACAGACATATGTATATATTATATATATATATATATATATATATATATATATATATATATGTGTGTGTGTGTGTGTGTGTGTGTGTCTGTCTGTGTGTCTGTGTATGCATGCATGTGTGTAAAATATATGTATATTAACATGCAGAAATTGTGCATGATGCAGTCATTTTACACATTCTAACTGCATATAAGAAGAAATGATTAAAGCTTTGGGACAAGTAGATTGCTTAGAGACGATTGCACCTGACATGATTTTCCAGGTACTAAAGAAAGCGGAGGATGGCGTGATCAGCAGTTCAGAATGACGACGAATATTTTCGTGTAATAGTACTTACGTATGAAATATCTATATCTGTATGTGTATCGTTGAAACTATTTACACTGCATGTTTGAAATACGTTGCCCTTCTAAAGCGTACATCGCGTCTCATACATACATGCATACATACATACACACATACATACATGCTTACATACATATTACTGGGACCCTGGGATATGCAGCACACTGCCTAAATATCCTACTTGAGAAATTAGGATTCTCAAAACCAGAAAGGAGAAAGCAAATTTGAAGACTACAGATCCAATACATCACTGGAACTGTAAAAATATGTAACACTTTGCAAGACTATCATTTAAATATATACAGTGTGTGTGTGTGTGTGGGGGGGGGGTAAATATTCGTACATGTCAAAATTCTTTATTTATCTAATTTCTAATGAACATACAGGGGATATATCAATACTATATTTGCATATACATATATAAACTAAGAATATGCAAAAGAAACTAATAAATTATAGTTACTAAGGAATTTATATACAATTATAAATATTTAGGGGTGAAAAAAGTATTCGTACGGAACATAAATAACTGATAATTCTGATTTAATACTTCGTAGCATAACCATTATTCAGTTCCACTTCAACCAATCTCTTCTTGTAGTTCTTAATCAATGACTCGCATGTTTCTTTAGGAATTTTTTCCCATTCTTCTTGACAAATTTTCTTCAAATCTGGAATGCACGTTGTGGCTCTTGAATGAATTTTAATTTTCAAATTACGCCAGAAATTTTCGACGTGGTTCAAGTCAGGTGACTGGCTTGGCCAATCTAATAATTTTATATTGTGATCGACAATCCATTTTTGGTAGACTTCGCCGTGTGCTTAGGTTCGTTATCCTGTTGCAAAACCCACCTTCACAAAGCTGGAGCTTTTCTATAGAGTCCCGTAAATTATTGTGCAAAATATTTTGGTACATCTCTGCATTCATTCTACCATTTGCCGAGAAACACCCCAACACCATAATGTTCCACTTTATATATATATCTATACTACATCACTAAACGTAAACATGAAATACGAAGAAAATCTTAAGTATGCTAATAACGAGAGAAAGAAATGGAAAAACAAGACACGTAACGTAAAGAGCAACTCTTCATCAGTTGTCGGCTGTCTATCGACTCCTCATTTCGAGCAATTAACGACAAAATGAGGCTTCGACAGGCAGTTGCTCCCGCGAATCAAAATTAAATTTGGGATTTGCGGAGCGTAAAATTTGGTAGCAAAAACAGGACAGTGGAGACATGCAACAAACCAAAGGAAAACAAACATGGCGTGGGGGGGGGGTCGTTAGGCCAGACGAGTTAAGATAGCGAACGCTGGAGGAATGTTGTCTTTGACAAGAGAAAAGATACAAGAGGAGGCAGATAAGAATGCGTCTGGTCTGTAAGTCAGAGTGAAAGAAAGGAAAGACGATCACGTGAAGAAAAGAAAGATGGACGATGGTCATGTGTGAGCAATAAGGGAGATAGTAAAAGAGAAAGAAGGAGAGAGAGATAGCCAGATAGGAAACGGTGAAGGGGAGAAAAAAGAATTAGAGAAAGGAAGAGAGAGGAAACGAAGGGGTGAGAGAAGAAAACGGTACAGTCGTATGAGGAGTAGATGGACAGCTGACAACTGATGAAGGGTTGTTCTTTATGTTACTTGTCTTATTTTCCATTGGTTCTCTCATTGTTCGTATAACAAATTTTTGTCTTCGTATTTCATGTTTACGTTTTGTGATGTCCTGTACCCATATATGCATTTATATACATATTTATGTATGTACATATGTCTATGTGTATATGCACATATATATATAATTTTTATTATATTATGTATATATATATATACATATATATAACGGGCTTCTTTCAGTTTCCGTCCCCCACATCCAGTCACGAGGCTTTGATAGGCTCGAGGCTGTAGTAGAAGATTCTTGACCAGGGCGCCACGCAATGGGCTGAACCTGGAATTATCTGGTTGGAAAGGAAGCTTCTTACGCCACAGTCACGTGTGGCCTATAAAATATTTTGTGTACTGTTGGAATGACAATGGTACGCCGTCGGTTACAACGACGAGGGTTCCAGTTGATCCGATCAATGGAACAGCCTGCTAGTGAAATTAACGTGCAAGTGGATAAGCACTCCACGTACATGCGTACTCTTTGAATTACGAGTACAACTTATTTGCCAGCTGAGTGAACTGGAGCAACGTGAGAGTATCTCGTTCTATATTTACATATATATATACTTTCATGAATTTGCTTTGCAAGATTCCTGATTTGAAACCGTTCGTTGAGACAAGTATTTTTTTATTTTAATGAACGTCATTTTTATTCTTTTTTCTTGCGAAATTAACACACGCACTATATATTCGTTCTTCACTCGTTTATTCCTGTTCTTATTTTATCTCATCTCAATTATCTGGAAATCTTTTGACACACATCTGAGACCTCTTCAGCGACGCTTCCATCCACCTGTATCTTCCTGTTCTGTTTAGTCCATATACATGAGTGATGGCTCGTAGGCTGACTAACATACTTTCACGGAATGTGAGCAACAGAGGTTTATTTTTCAACTTGGTTCTCCTTATGATCCACACATTTCTTCCATCAGTGTTGCAGTGCTTGCATCCCATTGATGAGGGAGCTTTAAAACTGTTGGTCAAACTAAGTCATGAACAGTAGACATGATGTCATTATCACTGCGATACTGGTTCCCAGCAAAAGGTGTTATTATTCTGGGCAACATATGATAGTCAAATGGGGCTGAAATGGGAGAATAGGTAGGTTACCTTTATACATTATCTTTATACACCAACAATGGGCAGTATTATACGAATTTGCTGAGGCAGTTACGAAAGACTTCTATCATCAATCACCCAAGAAAACTGACGAAAAGGTCTTGTTTCCTGAGGACAATGCTCCAGCACCCTAGTCCTTGGTTTCAGTGGATGCTATACGTGAATATGGCTTTGAACTTCTTGATCATCCTCCCTATTCTCTCTCTATCACATCGATATTACCTGTAATGATGCACGTTGTACTACACGTCAAATGTTGAAGTGATCGCTGAGCAACGTTAACTGAAATGTCTTTTCTAAAGAATACAACGCAGCTACCCGTCCAGGAATCGATGTTACTATTTCCCGATCGTGAGTGTAACACTAACAACTAGGCCATGCGCTCATGGATAATATAGGCTTTTTGCTTTTTGAGCCAAAAAATTAACTAACTAACAAACTAACTACCTATAACAAACCAAAAAAAACAAACAAAAAAAACAAAGGATGATAACTATTGAACCACTATTGGTGTCTTTGTAAATCTAGATTATTTCGGGCGTTTAGACGAAAAGAAACATTAAACATTGTATAAGCGGTGGAATTTAAATTGAATAGTTAGATGACAATAGTTAATATCCATATAAATAAATGTGTAACTTATGGAAGAGATCAATAATGAATCGAAGACGAACGGAGTGAAAAGACTGATAGGGACTTAAATCGGTACATTTCTATTTTCCTGAAGATTTAGAAGTTCTTATGTAAAGCAAAATTAAATATCAAAACAACATGGTGAGTTTCCTTACACTAGAACTGCTCATCTTCACGTCTGACTATTTTAAATACTCTAAGAACAAATGAGAGCAAAGTACACGGAAATGGAAGTCTGTCAAGATCATCGATTCTCCTAACAAACACTAGGTGGAGATTCCTCATCGGTGAATAACAAGCAGGTTACCGTCGTTTGCTTTTCTGCCATTTTAATGATATATATATATATATTATATATATATATATATATATATTATATATATATATATTTATATGTTTCTATATTTAGGAATGGTAATTTTGCCAGTTTAGTCAATAAAAATACACGCACTATATATTTGGTGTTAATTTGCTTCAGCGTTATTTCTGTTTTACATTAATCTTAATGATATTTCGGCCAGAGTTCTTTCGTCACACTTCTGTGACTTCATCAGTGGTCCTTTGCTTTCTTCTTTCTTATTTGTGTGTCTCTCCTTACTAACGGTCAGCCATTTTGACCATTACCACCAAATATATAGTGCGTATGTTTTTATTGGCTAAATTCGCAAAATGACAATTCCTAAATACAACAGTTGATTTCACATCACGAATCTTGCAAAACAAATATGTATATATATATATATATAGTCAGATCTCGACTACTGGGGTAGACTAGAGAAGCTCAAAATCTCTCGTGGAGGCGCCATCCAACTAAAATGCAAATATATGGGAAATTACCACCTGTGTCATCTCTTGTGAAAGGTAGGAGAGTCCAGTTTGCTGGACATTGTTGTAGAGCTGAAAAAGAAGTAATTTCTACTCTTCTCCTCTGGAAGCCATCTACTCGCAACACCAGAGGGCGCACACTCTCCTACCCTGATGTAATCTCCAGGGATACAGGCATCCAGCAACAGGACCTCCGTAATGCTATGATGGACCGTGAAGTCTGGCGCAACATGGTAAATTCCATTGTCTCGACCACGGTCGAACAATGATGATGATGAAAATGTATTCACTCCAACGACGCCGTGAACGCTACGTTATCTGTATGATGTGGAAAATGTTCCATCAGCACTGTCCGAATTTTGCTGGCATCACCTTCAAAATACATCCAAGGCTTGGACCACTTGCCATCGGTCCACAACAAAAATCTAAATCACATCTCATAACAACAATACGGCACAATTACTTCACCTCAATTGGACCCGCTCTCTTCAATATTACACCAGAACACGTCAAAACAGAAACTGACCACACAGCCTCAAGAAGTCTTTGGACAAATTCCTTCAAACAGTCCCGGAGAAACCACCCACACCCGGATATGTCTCCGCAAACAATAACTCTCTGCTCGAATGGGCCTTGGTGCCCAAATCCTGAATTGAAAGACTTCGCCAAGTGGTGCTATTGTTAGACATGGCCTGAGCCAATACTGGCCAAAACCTTTCTAAGTTATTCTAAGTTATATATATATGAATGTATATATGCATCTATCTATCTCTTTATCTATCTATCTATCTATCTATCTATCTATCTATCTATCTATCTATCAATCTCTCTTCTTCCTCAGTCTATCTGTTTCTCTCTCTCTCTCTCTCCATATATATATATATATATATATATATATATATATGCGAATATATAATACACAGGTATGTTTTGCTTAATTAAAAAACAATCAATATGTCTGAAGATATTGTATTCCATAAACTCGCTAACATATAAATATGGATGCACTTGCCCAGAAGCTTTTCTAACACCTTTTCTAATATGCTGTTGCATATATGTATACACGGTAGAATGCTGGGAATATTAACATCACGTTCAGCTGTCGTAGGATTTTCTAGACACCAATTTTTTTGTTTCATACATATGCATGAATACGTTCGTCATCAGGTATCTCTACATAACTATGCCGACAGCAATATGACACCAGCTCGAACAATGCCATCCATATACTTTTCTATGGCCGTATTTTTCCTCCGGAGAAAATCATCATCATCATCATCATCATTACTATTGCTATAACTATTATTATTACTATTACTATTACTATTATTATTACTATTACTATTATTATTACTATTATTATTAATATTATTACTATTACTATTATTATTACTATTATTATTAATATTATTATTATTACTATTATTATTATTATTATTACTATTATTATTATTATTATTAATATTATTATTATTATTATTATTATTATTATTAATATTATTATTATTATTATTATTATTATTATTATTACTATTATTATTATTATTATTATTATTACTATTATTATTACTATTATTATTATTACTATTATTATTATTACTATTATTATTATTACTATTATTATTATTATCATTATTATTATTATTATTAACATTATTACGCTGTTGAACATATTATCTTCCTATTCGTAGGGTCAGCTAACTTGTTAGCAATAAATGCGATTTAACTCTCTGACATTCTTATGCATCGTAACGGAAACACTATTGTTGTGTTGTCATTCTGTTTTTGGCGTAATCTGAATAGGAATTTTCAAGAGATGTATGTCAATGCTGTCTAGGAAAAGGAAAGCATATTTCTACATTGCATTTTAATATGAAATTATTAAATAGGAGCCTCTAGTTATGCTGTTGGAGAGCAAAATATTCTCTGCAATTTTAACTTGTCTCAAACAAGTTTTTTCTTTCTTCTTGAATTTCCATTGTAAATGTATTCCTAGAACCGGGTATTCTTGAATGTTGCTGCTGCTATTGTGCACTAACCTTCAGATACACACACACATACGCACAGATGCATATACGTCTTATTTCTTTTCGTCATTTTTACCTTGCCCCATAACCATTAAGAAAAGAATTTTCAATAGTGCTGATGATTTGTTTTTCCGCTGAGAAAAAAGAAGGATGTCAGTTTATTAAATATAAATTGCACACTCACTACAGTATATATTTGAGCCAGTACTTACTACACAGGCTCCTTGTTACAGCCCTCTTAGGAAATATATTAGTATCAACATAGCATTAAACCGGATACAAATATATTTTCTAAAACGTAATACATACATATGCATACATATATACATATATAAATATGTATATATATGTATATATATATATATATGTATATATATACATATATATACATATATATATATTATATATATATATATATATATATATATATATATATATATATTATATAATTTATATGCCAAAATATGCCGAAAATAGACACAACGTCAATAACCATGTAATTTATCACTACAAGCACGCATTTCGAAGAAAGCCGACAGAAATTTCTAAAAAATCCCGTTAGTACCATATCGGACTCAATTCAGAGTTAGTTCATGAGAACCTTCCTTCGTATATACATATATATATATATATATATATATATATTATATATATGTATATTCTACAAATTGTTTCGGAGTCTAGTTATTTCCAAAGACAAAAATGAAAAACGCTTCTTGAAATAAAAATTAGATTATCTGTTAGGAATTACATATTGGTTGTCGTTGAAAATAATTAGAATTTATACTTGATCTATATCAACTTGGATTATGAATTAGAGATCATCTACGACTACTTTTTTTTCCTTCCCTTATACTTCATTTATTGTTTTTGCAAATACTGAATATACATTTCTTTTTATTTACATTCTTCGCTTGGACTTTACGGGCGGATTGGGATGGCTTTAGCGAGGTCCACATCCTAGTTTGGCGTACTACTGTTAAGCTATATTATTTCTTTTTTACGTTTGAACGTAGGCAGTGATATATGGTAGTTGATTTCATGTATCTTCTTTAGGCGAAAGGATTTATAAACGCAAGACAGGGTGCTACCAAAACGTTCGTCGAAAAGTCTTCTAAGTAAGTT
>NC_043011.1:19827938-19852938 GCF_006345805.1 Octopus sinensis | reverse complement strand
GTTCGCTTGCGAACTCGTCAAGATAAAATGAAAATCAAAATGGTAAAAACTGAACTTTCCGTTGTTCGTTTATATGAATCGGATGTTTTTTTTTTTTGGGGGGGGGGTTGTTTAGAATTGGAGAATATTGATTTTGTTGTTTTGGAAAAAGGGCGAGAGAGATAGAAAAACAATTTGGTGGGGGGAGAATAGATAGATAGAGATGGTTGAGGAGGATCAAGAAAGAGGGGGGGGGAAGTAATAATACTATAGGATGTGAAAAGGATAGATACATATATATATATATATATATATATATATATATATAGATAGATAGATAGATAGATGGGAAAGAGAGAGAGGTTTCTTTTCAATTTGGTGTGGTCAGTTCATTGAAATTTCATTTCAAAGTATTTTCTTTCTTTCTTTTTTGTCTTTTCTCTTTTCATTTTCCAGTTTATACCAATCAACACATTTGCAAATACACTCATGTTCTCACAAGTCCTGGTGACCGTTAACATTGGTTTTACTTATTTGGAAAAAAGGAGGGACAGAGGAAGAAAAACAAAGGGAGTGTTAATAACGTGATATTCATCTCTATAAATGATCATGTATATATATATATATATAGATAGATAGATATAGATATATGCATACACACACACACACACACACACATACACACACACACACACACACATATATATATATATATATATATAAGTATATGTAGTTTACAAATTTTTCTGGGCAACCTATTTTCTTTAAAATTTGCTCAGAGCATTTCGATTAACAGTATCGAATGCTTTGCTCAAATCAACAAAGCAAATGGTATTGAGCAAGATTCTGTTCAATGCACTTTTCTTGTAATTATCTGACAGTAAAGATACAATCAGCTGTGCCCTCGGAGGAAAGAAAACCATTTATTGGGAGTTAGGTGATAATCACGTGCATGCATGTTCACGTGCCTATTCCCTTAACCATACACCGAGTCGCACCACCGGCACCAATTTCCTGTTAAAACAGGCATCTTTTTTTCGTAAGAAACTGCCGTCCTTTCACTATTCATACTAATACTGATATCACGTGACCTTCCATGACCAATTGCAGCCCATCTGCATGTAACCATCTTGGACTTACTGCACCTTCATATTTATTTGTGTTTCCACTGGCCGGACGAAAATTCCCGTTAGGGGCTTGGAATCTTTAAGTAGCACGGAATCAGTCCTTAGATTGCGGTCATGTTGGAGCACTTTTGTCGAACAAATTTACCCCAACACTTATTATTTGTATTCTCGTACTTATCCTCTTTTGCCGAACCGCTATGTTACGGCGCATAAACACACCATCGGTTGTGAAGCGACAGTGCGGGGACTAACAAAGATATATATATATATATATATATATATATGTGAACGCATTGTGACTAGCGATGTGTAACAACATCTGATGGTCTGGTCGGTCACGTGATCACGTGATAATGTATATATAGGAAGGCTTCTTTCAGTTTCCAACAACCAAGTCCACTCATAAGGCTTTAATCAGCCCGTAGCTATAGTAGAAGACAAATGCCACGTAGTGCAACTGAACCCTGTTGTTGGGAAGTAACTTCAAAACCCAATTGGTTTCGATGGTCTGGATGGCCATGTGTGGGCGTACTTTGTCATGCAACAACAAAACTCGCTTCGACAATAGGCTTCGGCGTTTGGTGCGAATTGCTGTCCCCAGTTTGTTGGCCAACAGAAAACTGTATCTTGCATTGTTGATTGCACACCCCTTTTCCAGGCAGCGTAACAGTATAAGCTCTTCTGAGTTCCCAAAAGATGGTTAGGATCACCTTTCCCGTGAAAAACTGAGTCTTGAATTTCTTCGTCGCTGGCGAACAAGGATGCTTCCACTCCACACCCTGTCTTTTGGATTCTGCCTCATAACGATGGACCCACGTGTCATTTCTTGTGACTATTCTGCTCAAACATTACTTGCCCTCATTGTTATAGCGATCGGGTCAACTTTAATAGACCTCGAGACGTTTGCGCTTGTACTCTGCAGCAAGCTCTCTTGGCGCCCATGATGCACAGTCTTTATGACGCCGAGCTTATTGACAGAACCATGACTAATCTGCAGAGAACGAACTACCTCATCGATGATAACTCGCCCAACATGTTGAATATTCTCGTCAGTGGTGGGAGTTAACGAGCGTCCCGCTCCCCCTTCGTGTGTCATGCTTGCCCAGTCACTTTTAAACTTCTCGATCCACTCATACACATTTCTACGCGGTAGTGCGCTGTCCCCGTATTTTACTAAATGTCTCCGATGGCTTTCAGCACCTGACACACCTTCCAACCAGAGAAATCAGATCACTGCTCTTTGTTCTTCTTTGATACACATTGCTAGCTGAGCGGATGTGCTTACACTGTAAAGCCATAAAGAAAAATGGCGCAATCAGGCTCAAACTTCTATCAAGTAGTACCACAATAATACCAGCTATAAGCATGTATGCGCATAGGGCAATAATAAAAATGTTATGGCGAAAGTGTGGAAAATTATTGACTTCCCCTCGTATATATAGTATATGCATTTCGAAGTATTCGACAAGAACATCTATATATAAACAATGAGGCCCAACACTACATTTCGGGAATAGCATCTCTCTCTTCAATTAGGTAAGAATTTTAGTATTTTAATGCGTGCAAAATACACACACGCAAGCTTTACCATAGAAACGAAGATATATCTGTCAAATTGTCCACAAGTCTGCCTACTGACATCGTCATACATAAGGCAATTAAGGAATACAAAATTCTAGTTTCATTTAATATGCAAGGATATTTACTACTTTCGTGGTATTAATACACTTGAGAAAGACATATAGGTCATAGCATATTTATGTTTTCTTTCAAAATTTCTTACAATCTTTCGACTAAATATAAACACATAGACGTTACACGAATACCTATAACACACAGATTCGTGTAATGCCAACATTGTCGTGTTTAAACTGGAGAACATATGCATAGTGACATAGAGGTATTAAGAGTCACGCATTCATAGAAAAGTGGATGCACATATATAAACATCGCAGACATACATGTGAAAATACTCACACATGCTGCTAACTTCAAATACATACACAGAACAGACACAGATAAATGCACACTTACACACATTAAAATGTGTGCTTGTATGTATATTCGTATTCGTATGTATCCGGAGATATGAACAAATAGTCACAAACACTGATGTAATTACGTATACAAATAGTTGCATCAACAGACGTAAGGCAATTGTAAACATCGACAATACCTCAAATAACATGATACACACAAGACAGTTAATATAAGAATCCAATCAGAGAAGCCTAACAGCAACCACGTATACACATATATGCTTGCAGAAGAAGATATTTACGTGCCCGCAATGATTTCTTCATGATCTATCTACTTTCTTCCTATATTGAAAACAAAGCTAATTTGTTTTAATACTCAAAGGGAAAATATATTTATAAATCTTTACAATTCTGAGCTGCAATTTCACTTCCAACTGTTTTGATGTTCTATGACACGAAGGTAGTTGCACAAACTTTTGAACCACACTCGAATTAAGAAATAGTGAAAGCACACTTTCTTAGCGTGGGTTTCATGAAGACGCTCTTTCTTACAGAGGGTTTAAACTAACAGACAAATACAAAAGAAAAAATGTAATCGCAGCTGTGTGCCTCGTATTAACTGAACAGCATATTGTAAATATGTTGATGTAGTGAAAGGTCAGGAAGATCATATTGTTAGGATGCTGTACAACTACACTAAATATCTTCCGTTCGTGTTATTTAACCAGGCTAACATTACCTTTGCAGTTGTCTTTTATTATAATACCATTCGTATCTCTTTAGGGTCAATGAATTGACATTTACTCTCTGCCGGTAAGCTATTTATTCGACCCTGGAAGGATAATAGGTAACTTTGATTACATATCATAAATGTATGCCCATGTTTCATTGCGTGTCTCAATATCGTACAAAAGCAATCTGTTTATTGGTTTGAACTGCATCCAGAAGATCGGAGCACGATCCCACGCATTTTTCATTCAATTTAGGTGTCAATCACAGAAGTACTTACTTTGTAGTCACATTCTGATACCTAATGTTTCCCATCGTATGTAGTGATGTATTGTGGCCGCAGTCCAGCAAAATGACGGATTGTGACTTGTCAGTGCGCCCGAAGTTTTTCCTCCAGTCTCTGCTGATATGTACCAGTCGCAGAGGATAGCTTCTAACCGCGCGATTTGTCATCTTTTTAAAGCTTCATCCGTTTGTGCAGATGGTTCTTGTAAATCTTTCAATCATCTTTGTGTCAAGTACTCAACGACGACGCATTGCTTCTGCTTGGAACCCATTATTTGCTTGCGAGGAGGAAGAATGGAAGAGGAGCAGTGTTACTATGGGGGTAGAGTCATTTTCCTCAAACTTAGAATTTGAACAACCTATTTCTACTTATTTCGAATTATTTTCATTACTTTAGAGTCAATACTCAAACTTTATGCAATACTCTAGCCATAGAAACGATACACCACCTTCTGACTTTTAGAAAAGAACGCAGTTTATCTGCCCTTGTTTGTCCCCTCTGTGTGTAGCCCCATGTGGGCAGTAAAGAAATAAGAAAAGAAAGATATTCTGAAAGCTTAACATTTTAACCGATTGAATCTGTTCTGTTAACTTCTGCATAATCATTATTTAAAAAACACAGCATATTAGAAGTAGCTTGTAGATATTTACCTAATCCATAAATACTAGCTTACAGTGCTGATTTCAATCCTTACCTTATTCTCTTAGGCCAACCTCATCAATGAAGAAAAACAACGAAACTGTGGAATGAAAAAATGGTCCACCTTACGGCACTTACAAAATCACAGACGATAGAATTTATTCAACCAGGTTCGTAATCAAAATAGATAAACAAATGAACCAAGTACACAGTTTTCATATAGTCAGGTGTATTACCGTTGATTTTATTTACCTTGTGTATCTCAAAATTTAGCAAACATGATTAATAGGTATGTTTACCCTCAGCATTCCCTTCATTTCCGGAACCAATAATCTTCTAACCATGGGTATTTCTGTGCAAACTCTTCTGAGAGAAAACATGTTCAACAATAAAGTGTTCTCTCCAACGAAAAGTCACTCCAAGCGCCAGGATCCTCTCTGTCCATGAAATAAGAAGATCCTAAAAAGAAAGAACTACAAGATTCCTAGGGCATTTAACTCCCTCTAACTGGAGGCTTTATTACGTCAGTGTACACTTTGGCTTAAGACCAATACATTAGTGATAGTCCTCTCGAAGCAAACATACCGAACAAAATTGTAAATTTTTCCTCGCATTTACGATTATGATAAGCAAACATTTATATTTATCGAACACGCGCATATACTCACATGCACTCAGACTTACATAAATTGCGTGTAAATAACGCTGGTTATGTATCTACTTTAAATTATATAACTTATGCAATTTCGAGACGGATAAATTACGGGGAAGATAATAATCGTTGAAATGTATACGGAGGTTACAATTTCCTTAGTTTGAATGCGAAATCCATATCTAATATAACCTGGAGTTTCCAGAGAAAGCTTAAAGGTACAATTGTTAATACTGTCCATTAAATCTTCTAACTGTTAAACGCTTAAATTGAATTACTTTCCTCAGAAGTGTGTGTGTTTTATGTATGTATCTATGTGTGTATATATATATATATGTGTGTGTGTGTGTGTGTGTGTGTGTATGTATATATATATATGTATGGATATTTATTACATTTATTATATATATATTATATAAATATATTTATTCAAAATATATAAGGTTGTCTTTAATTCCGAAGGATCGAGGCGTTGATGTGATATTTCAATGTAGAACAACAAATAATATTTTAGATGTACACTTATTAAACGGTATTTCAGGAGGCTCTCGGTTTTTGAGGCATTTAACGAATATATAATAGAGAGTGGTAACATATATTTCAATATCTCTTTACAACGAGTTTCTGTAAAGTCGAACGGGACAAGTTAGCTATTACGGTTCAATATATAATTTTTTTTTTCTTTTCTTTTAGTTTTCTAAGACGGTGAGCTGGCTGAGTCAGTGAGTATTGCAACCGTCTTTACGTTCATACTAATCGGCATTTCACTCGTCTTTATCTCGGGATACTGCCAAGGCTGATTTTACATTTTACATTTCTGGGTCGATAAAATAAGTATCAGTTAAGTACTGGGTTTGATGTATTCGAATTACCTCTCTTGGTCCTGCAGCAAAATTTGAAATCAATATATCAACTATTTTTTTTTATATTGCCAGGACCGATATCGCTTGCAAGTAATAGGTAACTCTAATTGAATTAACAGTTTAGACCTATTACGATCAGATTTGAATTTAAAATATTATCCACAATCCCACATCGCATGCTCTACTGCTCAGCATGTATTTTTGTGAGAGTGGCCGCATATCTCCTCCCCTCCTCTCTCTTCTATCTGTTTCTTCTATTCCATTCTTTTTGCGTTCTTCTTATGTTCTAGAAGTGCGCCTCTATCCCTCACACTTGAACTCATTCTGCATCCTGTCTTTCTTTAACCGTTTCTTTTTGCAGACACTACTACAGAATATCACTCAGCGATCTACTCTTGATAAGAGGAGGTGAGCTAATTATAATATCTTCATGCAACTGATTACCTCGTTAAATACCAATACTTTCTGCACATATTTCGTTTGCAAACTAAGACTACTATGATAATTACGCATCTCTTGGCTTTCTGAAGCAACCGTCAAATTACGAAATTACACATTTTCTTCATATAATAGTCTTTATTCTTCATTTTTATTCTCCATGAAAATATACTTATGTCAAGCCACTCTTCATTACTACCTGAATATCAACTCCATTTGCATACTTTTCATAGGCACTTCAAATGCGGAGACCCTTGCCCAGCACAAAGAATTCCGAGTTTAAGTTCAAATCTTTTGGGGACACTTACGTGTATTCTATGTTGAGCATACACACCTATTGTATTTACATACACACACGCAGACATACGCACGTATATTTACATACATACATACATAAATACACACACACGCACACACATATATATATATGCATATATATATGTATATATATATACATATATATACATATATATATATATATATTTATCAAAAGAAAAACAGGATGCAAAGGATTTAGTGGTACATATGTTTCTGGCTTTATTGGACAGTTTATATCAATCCTTTGCATCCTGTTTTTCTTTTGGTAAATATATCCTATCACCTACACCACTAACTGGCATATACAGGTGCTTACAGTTATCAAGTATTCACCCTGAACTTTTTATATATATACATATATATATATATATATATATATATATATATATATATGTGTATACATACATACATACACACACACACACACACACACATATATATATATATATATATATATACATTATCAACCTCGTATACCTAACGCATATGCCCATACATTTACCGGTAGGTTCCGATTTGGTTTGGTGGACGATACTCTCTAAAAGCGCTAGATGTTAAAGCACCTGAAAGGGATGGGTAGGTTAGATAACTCGCCTTTAATCCCATCCAAGCGTGATGAAAATTGATTTTCCACCATGTTTGTGGCTTATAAACTACACATCTACGAAAAGGATCGTAAACAAATCACGACTTATATGCATATTGCGTGCAAACTATGTGCGAGTATGCCCAGATAATGCATGCAAATTAATAAGTTAAAATATGAAACAGAAGCTGCGCTTGTGTAATATATACCGTCTACATATACTTAACGTAAGCGGCCTGCGTATTTGCCAGTAGGATACGATGTGGCGTAGTAGATTTCAATTACATATTTGAATTTATTCCTATTATTATACGAAATTAACGTGTAATGCACACACACGTGCACACACCCATATATATATATATATGCGCATATACATGCTTACATATAAAACCTCCATCCTCATAAGTGTGCAAAATTTCAAACACGATTCTGTAAACATACAGGCATACATAGACATACACATAGGCGCACATAACTTTGCCCTCCATAGATACTCTTACACACACGGATATGAATTCGCACATGTAAATCCTCACACACTTATAGATACATGCGTACGTTCATAGATGATTTGCAGGTGAAAAGAGTTGGAAAATATGAGAAGTACTACACATGGATAAGCACTCATACCTACACACACATCTACATACAGTAGCCCACGTCCACACACATATTTACGTGCCCATATAACGTGCACATATACAGGCTCATCCACACCCAATGTTAATGTTTCCAGTAGTGAGAGGAAATAAAACTATAAAGCTATGTCGTTGTGGTTGAACAAAAGGAATACCAAAATAGGGAGTCCTTGTTCACAAGAGTAAGAACATCGCATATAAAACCTGTAAAACCATATCTACTACCGAATTAAATACAAAAATTACAATCCCCCACGATGTCTTATATACACAAATTATTCCTTACTAGTGGTGTGCAGGGAAATATCAGAGGGACTTTCCTGATATACTGTTTCAAAATTTGTTGAACGATCTTCAGAGGAAACATAATCGGTTCACTAATCTACAATATAAAACAGCCTGGGATTAGGCTAGCATCGTGGTAGATTGCGTATTTGCATACTTGTACTTTTGACGCTTCATCGTTAGTTACGAAATGTCTATGTATAATCTTTAAATCTGGAACAGTAGAAATCAGTTTGAAAATTACAACGCCTCAATCTGCGTATAAATAAGACAAAGATTCTATTGTATTCACCATTCAGTTTGGCTTTATTTTAAATTTATTATTGGTCGAAAGAGTTACATTTCAATCATATTTCATATCATAATCTAAGGAAACGTACAGACAGTTTCTTAAATTATGGGTTATCTCTCAATAAAATATGAAAAGAAATAGGTTTCAAAGAAGGAAGACACACCAGTACCTAATAAACGATTCCGGCTTTAAAGAAGCCAGAATCTGCTTGCTCCCTTTCATGAAGCGCATTACAAGGTTATTCCCTTTCCTGTAGCACATTACACCATACTACTTTTCATATAAAATGCTAACCGTAATTATAACGTGTTTTGGTATAATTGGTTGTATAGTATATCGTGGAAGTATGCCATTTTGATCAGTACGTGCAAAGTAGTTTGTAGTTGTTTTATATTATATAGAATACTGAACATTATAGCTGACTTCTGAAAGAAATATGCGATACAAAGTGAGATTAAAAACAAATGACCGACCAAATCTCTCTATAAGGCAAATATTAGTAAGGATTCTTAAAATTTGGGTTACAAATTGCATTTGAAATCAATGAGCGTTTTAATGAGGCAATAAATATCATGAGGTAGATAAAAGTAGTTGAATCCTTAGACGAAACCCGTTTATCAAGAAATAAATAATTTATTTGAACATAAAAAGAAATATGAAAGAGAATGTTGCAGATCGCAGTAAAACCTAAATTCAAATTTCACGTTCCATTAGTAACAGAAATACTTAGTATGTGAAGGAAACTTTGTACCTGAGCGATATAATAGATAAAGATACAGTTCATCATTTGTTAATCTCTTTCAGAATATTTAGCTTTATGAATTTCTCTTTTAAATTTCCTTTGAACTCTTTTGAGGAACCAGAACTAAAACGCGATATAATAGTTCTCACAAATCAACAACATCTTCGTAAAATATTTCCTACTTTCTTAATTTCGTATCAAATATTATTTTCAAACATAAACATATCGAATATATTGATGTAAGTGCTATTTTATCTGGCTAATTTTTCTATCTCGAAGTGCCAATTAGCACTAAACTTGGATTAAGTATATATCATTTAACATTTACTTCAAAATCTGAAGCAAGACATTCAAAGAGTTTAATCTTAATACAACATCTGATAAAGCGGGAAGGTGAAGACTGGAACCCTTTTGATCAGAACTGATGAGCTGCCGTGTGTAGAGGGGTGCCTAGGGAAGTGTGCTTTGTTAATTTTCACAGTAAACAGTGTAAATATTTTGACTATAAATGATACCAAAAAAATATGTATGAGAATGAAGGCTCACTGCAATACGTTTAACTGTACAAAGCAGTATGAAATATTGGTTGCATCTATAATACAACAAAAATGGTCATATTACCTATCATACTGAAGCTACTTTTCAAAATGCAATGTCGATTTCTAATTATTTTATAAAATGCAAAGTATTTGATATACTAAATGTTTCAAATATTGGTACAATTTTAGGAGAATGTAGTCGATTATATCGGTTCTGGTACGAGTTTGGTACTTTATGCTATCGACCAGGATAAGTTGAAAGGCAAAGTTGATCTCAGTGGGATATGAGATCGACATGTAACAAACTGGAAGTTGGAAAGGAACATATTACCATAATTCCTTGACAATCATAATGAAAATGGAGAATCTTACATCAGTAGATTTTGTGTCGGTTCATCTCATTGTCTGGATATTTGAAGTGAACTCATCTTCCTTAGAACAAATAGGTCACTTCACAGCCAATAAATCTTCATCTCTTTTTGTTATCCCTCTCTTTGGCAGGCAATCCCCGCACATACACACACACACACACACACACACACGCACACATACATACACAAAGATACACACAAACACACACAGATACACAAACGCACACAGACACACAAACGAACACACATTTATTTATGTATGTGTGTATGTATGTATCTATCTGTCTCTCTCTATGTGTGTATGCAAAAATGTATACACATAGATACACAGAACACACATACTCATACATACATACGCAGACATACATGCATACATTCATACATACATACATAAATACATACATATATACACACACAAGTCTTACACGGCTCTTGTGTTATATCCGCGTATATAACACAATATCCGCGTATATATGAGCAATGAATTGAAATATATAAACGTGTTTCGGAATATGCTGTTTTGTTTAACCTTAATATTATAGGTCTTGCATGCACTGCCATGTACTATCTGTCCATCCCGTTTTCGGTGTTCACAATAATATCCATTTTTATCACTTTATGATATGAGACAATACTGTAAGTTATTGAGGACTTTAATAGTCTCAGGTATGCGAATCAATTTGCCGTTTCTCTATACAAAGATGAAGTTTTGTGGATTAAATAAAGGCAACCAACGCAGTAAAATATATGGGTGTTATAATGATATGCTTAATATTTCGTGAGAATTTTGTCTGCAAGAGCCATTACTTTTCAATAAGGTGTGTTTTGTAATCCAATGCAGCAAAGCAGATTAAGCATAGAATATCTACCGGAGGTCAAACATATCTGTTGCTGCCCACTACTCCTAAATACTAATAAAATGGTATTCATTTTTATGATCCGAAAAGCCTAAATTAACGAAGGAATTATATATCATATATATCATATGAGCTTGTGTGCATGTGAGTAAGTTTGATATGTATTTATGTATTCATTCAAACCTTCTGAAAATTTGTATTCATATAAATACTCCAAATGTTGTAAGAAGAGCGCAAATATATACGTATACAGACAGGGAAGGTAACCAACTCATGGCCGCTTCGAGGATCAGTTTCGCCTATGCCGTAGGCACCATCAGTGGTGACAGCTTGAACGGCTCAAGGTCGGCTAATTATGTGTGTGTGTTTCTGTTTGTTTTTGTATCTGTGTTTGTACGCTACCACCGATTGACAACCGCTGTTGTTGTGTTTACGTCTCTATAACTTATAGTTTTCGCGAAATAGACGGATAGATTAAGTACCTGAAAATTCAAGGCGCTGCTCAAGCATGGCTGCAGTCTAATGACCAACACAGGCAAAAGAGATAAAGTAGATGCCCATAAGTAACTGGATCTGCATAGATTTCCACAATGAGTATTCCACAATGAGTATTCAATGTGGCGAAGTTTTCCGAAGACAGTTATACATTTAAAGTAATTTCTTGATAAACCAAATGCGATACAGTGTTTAACAAGTCTGTAGACATTGGCTCACGGATTTATATCTTTTGTAGGACATCTCTGATCATTTTCTATGTACGAATTTTCATTCACACAGTTTGAATACACGCGAAGCTAGATAAATGACATTTGCCAAAGATAGCACTTACTGGGATCGAACGCAGCAATTCTAGGTGGTGAGGTGTCAGCATACAGACACACAGACACAAAGAAACACATTATAGATGTATTCATAAGTGGGATACAGAACATTTTGCATAAAGAGATGTTTGTAATTTAGTTACACGTCATTCGTCTCATTAGCGAATTGCTTTTTGTTTTTTCACAAAGTTCAACATACATCGTTAGAGTCTCTGATACACATTCACCATAATGAAGTTAATTTGATAAATATAACTCCATTAAAACAATATTGTAAATAGAAATATTTCTTTCTTTAAGTATTTCTCGGCTATATGTAGTAATATAAATCTTTCATTTGCAATGTTATTGTTCTTGAACATAAAAAGTAGAAATTTAGCAATAGATATATAGCATCTAAGATAATAACTGATAATGAATCTAATGAGAAATTTTAGTGCGCATACAAATAGGTAAATAAGAGAACATAGATGTCATGAATTGTCATAGATTATCATTATTATTATATTTTAATATTTTATTTGACTTCCCCTTATATATAAGCCATATTCTGCAGAATTTTACCTTCGATGTAAATAGCTGAGTTCATGAAAAATAGATAAACATCGATGTTGGACGAGTTTCCACAAAATCTGAAGTTTTAATGCATTGCTTGTGTGTGTGGGTGTATGTGTTTGAGTGTGCGCGCGTGTGTATGTGTTTGTGTTTCTCTGTATATTTGATAAACACACATGCATATATATATATATATATATATATATATATAACAATAGGGTAATAAGAAATTATTATTACCAGTGGCCTAGCACAAAACGAATTAGTCATTAGACTATATATTATTCACATAGAAATAAAACAAGAGGCTTCCAAAGAGGAAAGGCATGTGCTAGAAAGAGCAGTAGAAAACTCAAACCACCAATTAAGGATAAATTCTCGAAAGGAATGAGAATTAAAAACGTTTACCATCTCAATTATTTCCCAGACCATGGTTTCTAACTATTTCCAGCAAAAAATATTTGCTGAAGGCCAGTCTTCATCAGTGGAAAGCCTTTGGATTTCAAATATACATACAAATATATATATATATAATATATATATATATACATACATACATATCTGTATATATGTGTATATATATATCAGCACATATATGTATGTATATATATATATATGTATATATATATATATATGAATTAAAAATGGAGTTAACGCAGGTGTAATCAAATATTTTTACTTTCGACACATGTTTCGAAAATTCCACTGATACTATTCAAAAGAATAAATGGTATAAACAATGCAATCTTCTCCTATTTATTTATATATTTATTTTTTCCGTGTTAATTGTTAACAAGGTAAAAATACACTCATCTATATATATATATATATATATATATATATATATATATACCTTGGTCAACTGTCTTCTACTATGGCCTTGGGCCGACCAAAGCTTGGTGAGTGGATGTGGTAGACAGAAGAGGAAAGAAACACGTCGTATATATACATAAACACTTCCTTTCAGATACACAGGCACACACACACCCACGCATACACACACACACTCTCTCTCACTTTCTCCCTCCATAATCTCCCCATCTCCTCTCCTCTTTTTCTACCCTTTACACTCTATATTATTTTTCTTTTTTCCCCGCTCTCTCTCCATCCGAACCCATTCACTAATACTATAAAAAGAGACAAATTCCTTCACACGACTTACATCTGAGGAATCTATTAGAGTAGATGAAAATATGTGATTTGTAAAAACAAATGGCATACTAATAAATATTTGTATATGTACAACCATCCAGATCTCTAAATACCTTATTTCTTCTAATATATATATATATAGATATATATATATATATATATATATATATATATATATATATATTATATATATATATATATATATATATATATATATATATATATATATATTTATTATATTTATATATATATTATATAATATATATATATTAGAAAAAACAGGGTATTCAAATATCTGGATTGTTGTACATATAACAAATATTTATTAACCGATTTGGTGAGTTTACGTCTCTGTGATTTGGCTGTTCAGCAAAAGAGATCGGTAGATGAAGTACTACATTTACAAAGAATAATTACTGTGGTCGATTTGATCGACTAAAGACAGTGCTCCAGCATGACCACAATCATATGACTGAAACAAGTGAAAGAATAAAAGAATATGGCGTATTCTGTGTAAGCGTAAACAGTTGCGTCTGTGTAAATAGACATTATGGTTAATCCGCAAGTCTGAAAATAGATGTTTTTCGAATGAATACTTCCTTGCCATCAAGAGTTTTCTTATACTTATTCTATAGAAGGAGGAAGTATTTTAATGTTAGCTATGAATATTATAATGTTTAAATGTCGCCGGTCCTACTTGTTTGTATATCATGTATGTACAATACAACTAACCTTCTATATGTGTTGGCAGATTCTAAGTACAAATGCATACGAGCATGGATAATTATTTATCTTAGATATGGAATCGTGACCATGTGATGGAAGGACGAAACTTCGGAACAAAAAAAGAAAAAAAAGAAAATGAAACAAGGAAGAACACATTCTCAGTAAGTAGTGAAACAAAATAGTTCCTGAATGTAATATGCAAACCCGCATATAAATACGCACGAGCGCGCGCGCTCACACCGCACACACACGCGTCTTTTAAAAAAAAGTAACACAGAGATTCAATCCGGAAGGAGTAGAGAATAATAATTCGTTTGACGGAAACGATTGTTCCAAGTTAGTTTTAACATGGTCTTTGAAATGATGGTCACACGGTTTCGGTTTGAGTTCCAGTACGTGGCTCCTTGGGCAAAGTGGATTCTACTGCAGCCCAGTCTAGACAGAAGACTTGTGAATCCATTTAGTAGATGGAAACTCGAAGAAGCCAATGTCATATCTGTCTGTCTGTCTATATATCTATCCATCCAGCTATATATCTATATATCTATCTATCCAAACATTTATCTATCTATCTATCTATTTATCTATCTATCTATCTATCTATCTATCTATCTATCTATCTATCTATCTATCTATCTATCTATCTATCTATCTATCTATCTATCTATCTATCTATCTAAATATCTATCTATCTATCTATCTCTTTTGATAGTATTCGTTGACTGATCGACTCGTAAGTTAACTACTTATTTTATTGTGTTTCTCGAAAAGTCTCGTTGTAAATTTTGCACACGGAGTGTGTAAGACACCCAGCTGTCGTCTGGGTGTGTTTTCCGGAGGGGATTATGCCCCTAGGGGCATTTTCAGCCTCAAATATATTTCACAATTTTGGCTGCAATAACTTGTTTTTTTTAACATAACGTCGGCGAAGCGTTTCTAGTAAATTACGAACGCTGTTCTCTTTCTTCCCGTTTGTATCCATTATTTACGTTCCACATTGTCGTAGTGTTGTGACTTTCCAAACGCTCTACTTTCGTTTGAGCCTGTGTTAAATATAGAAATCGCCCGTAAGGGCATTTTCAATTTATTTTTATTTTTTTCTCTTGAAACAAAAAATAATAATGTCAAGAAATCTTATAGTGGAAAAATATTCTGCTATGTTTTCTGAAGAAAAATTTTCCCAGTTTGCAAAATACAATCGACAAACGCGCTGACAGTGAAATGGATAATACTCAAACCACCACCACCACCACCACCACGTCATCCACTACCTCAACTACCAAGAACAACAACAATGACAACAAGAATAACAATAATTGCGACACCGTTTCGATATCTGCTGCCTCGGCTGTCTCTTCTGCCACTGACACCACCACCAACAACAAAAACAACAACAACAACAACTCCGTTCAGACCTGTTTTACTCCAACAACAAAAACTGAAGTAACTAAACAAAAAACTGTAAAAATCAAACAAATTGTCAAAAGCTGCCCGACTACAGGGATAAATTATGAAAATAATTTTCCACCCCTTCCTACTTGCACAATCGAACCAAACACACCAATTTTACAAACTGCAGCCAACAACAACATCACCACCAGCAACAACAATAACAAAACAACAAACAATTTCGCTGAGGCGATTAAAGAAAAAAAACAACAATATATTTTACGGCTCAACAAATACAGGACACGAACATTACAATAACAGAATTAGATGGTATAGTGAAGATAAACATACCAGAAGACATTTCGGAAGATGAAAAAAGAAGAACAATTATTTATAAAATAGTTAACAAAAAAACAAAAAGCCCAGAGAAGCCTAACACAAGCAAAATAGAGAAGTGCTTGAAACCCATCTGGAATCACAAAGACTATGTGACCTGGTGGAACAAATTTGCCCACATACAAGTTGTTTTCCACACCGAAGAGTTGGCTAGACGTTTCTCAACGCTAACTCTTCACTCAGATGAACTCCAACTTACACCGAGCTATCGGGGACAGAAAGTGACTAAGATCACTTTAAACAATGTCCCCAAAATAGCCAATAATCTATGGCTTGTAAAGGCCTTATGCGTAAAAATGACGAATTTTACTATTTTGGAAACCACGGTCACAGAGCATAAAAACTGGGTGGGAAAAAAAGTAGAATTTCTTCTACATATACATCATGAAGATATAAAAAAAATACCCACCCAGATATGTGTATCAGACGACCACAAGTTATATGTGGTCGTCGATGGCAGAAGACCACGTTGCTACATATGCGGCAGTGAGCAACACCTAAAAAAAGACTGCAAATCTGCCGCAAGAAAACAACAGCAACAACAACAGCAGCCGGAAGCAAAAACAAATAAACAAGGTTTACTGCCCACACCACGTTTTCCAGGAACAAACCTCACCAACCAAACAACCACACCAACTGCAGCACCAAGAACAGAAGCAGCATCACCAACAACAACAACCAAGAATACACCAACTCCCAAACCAAGGACATCTGCCAAAAAGACACTCAGCAAAAATGAAGAAACAATTACAACTCCAAATCCCCACAAAATTGAGACCCCAAACAACACAACAATACCTACAATCACTCAAACACAAAATACCCAAACCCCACCTCCAAAACCGCATACACCACAACCAAACGCTCACCAACCAACACCAACAACAAAATCAACACAGTCGACATAGACCCCAATATTTTCCCTCTTCCAGCTCTGATTCGTCTGATTTGTCATTAGACGAAGAAGACACGAAGATTGGCAAATAGCCACAGGGGGGAGAAGAAAAACGGGAAAAAAAAGAAAAGAAAAAATAACAAATAAAGCAGGAAGATACACCACTCCCGACACAAAAACATCCACAGAAAACAAACACATCAACACAAACACACCATCATCAAACCCCCCAACAATGTTGACAGCCATAAACACAAACAACCACGACCTAATGGAACACATTAGGTCAAACACCAACATAACTGAAAACGACATAAAAACAAGTAACCACCCACACACAACACCACCACAACACATTAAAATAATACACGTAACACAGAACACATACAGCACCCTGAAATCTCTTTACCCTGATGCAGTAGGGGGATTTCAAAAGTATTCATCGAAAAAACTGTACAAAAGCCTCATAGAAGAAGACCGTGAGGTGAAAGACAAAGGACTTTCGAACAAGTAACCTTTTCTCTCTCTCTTTCCTTTTTTGCACTTTCTTTTCGTGTGTAAAACACAATTTTATCGGAACATGCTCAGAATAGGCAGTATAAATGTACGTGGTTTGGGGTCGCCTTGGAAACAAGGCTACCTGTTAAATAACATCAAATCACTAAATCTGGATATCATAGCCATCAGTGAGACCAGACTCCACAGCTTGCGGGCACTCCAGCACATTTTCGGTACACATTTCATCATTTATTTTTCTCCGTGTCTACCGAGAATGGGCGGAGGTGGCACCGCGGTGCTTATCCGAAAGAGTCTGGATCTCAAAGAGCAAATTTCCTAGACCCGGAGGGTAGGCTGGTCGTTTTGGATATCGATGGCAGCAATGAGTGTGCTTTTCAACTGATAGCAGTTTATGCTCCGTCCTTAACAGGCCGACCAGATTTCTTTCGACGTCTAGAGTCTTTCATGGGAACGTCTCGTCCTTTACTTTTAGTGGGGGATTGGAATGCCACCCTGAACACGCATCTAGACTACGTGGGCAGAGATAGCAATAGAAGGGGATGCAAATGCCTCAAAGACCTACTCAGACGTTTCCAACTGTCTGACAGGTACCGACTGGACCACCCGAATGTGCCAATGTGGACACGGAGTAACCGCATCGGGTCGTCCAGATCATACTTAGATAGAGTATTCTGTAGGACAATAGATAAAAATAGTGTAGGTTGTCCACAATTTCATATAGTCAGTTACACAGATCACACTTTTGTGACTTGTACACTTGACTTAGGCAGGGTCCTGGTTACTGGAAACTGAACGCGTCTTTTACAGCACGACAGGTTTACAGGGACCGGATCAGCACATTAGTTAAGAGAGCTTTGACGGGTACCATCATCAACAACAGATGGTGGTATGCCCTAAAAAAAGCAATTAAAGCAGAATCAGTCAGATACAGTAGAGCCCTAGCATTAGACCGAAATAGAATAGAGGGAGAATTAGTTTAGGTTTTAGAAGAGGCACTTAGAACTGGCATCGCGTCCAACGTGCTGGCGGCGAGATTGGCCCTCGACCAACACCTCAACGCCAAACACGAGGGATGCGTTGTCAGAGCTAGGATGCGTGCTCTGAGGAACGAAGGAGTTGGAGCCGCCCAAGAGGCCCAAGTGGTGGAGACGCAACGAGGCAACAGAGCCACCATCAAGTCTCTTATAGATGAACAGGGGCGCGAATTGCTCGAGCCTAAAAGGATGTGTGGGGCTTTTCAACAACACTTCACCCAACTGTTTGGGACAAGTGGTGAGTCAGAACGCAGAGTGGACTTTAGTGTCTACCTGCATGCCTTGCCACGACTCTCAGCAAGAGAGGTGGAGTCTTGTGAAAAGCCTGTCACAGCTGCGGACGTACAGGATGCGATGGTAGGCTGCGCGAGAGACAAGTCACCAGGCTTGGATTGTCTGCCCTACGAACTTTATTTTCATATGCCAGACTTGTTTGGAGGCGTCTTGGCAGCTGTCTACTGCAACTGGCAGCAGAACGGGAGTATTCCTGCTTTTGTAAAGCGAGGAGCAGTGGCACTGATCAAGAAAGACCCAAACAAGGGGGACGTCATAGATAATTTCAGGCCCATCACTCTGCTCAACGCAGATTTGAAATTTTTTGGCCAAGGTGTTAGCCGAGAGGTTGGCGCTTGTCATCAAGAAACTAATCGACAAGGCGCAAACATGCGCCGTGCCGGGTAGAAGTATTCATGACAACCTCCATCTGATGCGCTACATCATAGACAGGGTAGTTAAAAATCCTGGCATGGGTGGGGCGCTGATCAATTTGGATCAATCAAAAGCCTTCGATAGGGTAGACCATCACTACTTGGAGGCTGTCCTTAAAGCGGCTGGTTTCGGTCCAGTTTTCCGCGGTTGGATCGCTGCCTTATACAGCGGCATCCGCTCAGTAGTTCGCGTAAATGGTCATCTATCCAGACCTTTTAACATCATGCGTTCGGTTCGTCAGGGATGCCCCCTCTTATCGCTGCTGTATGTACTGACTCTTGAGCCACTACTGCGGAAACTGGCGACGCTGAGGGGCATCCCACGAGAGCTCGGATGCGGGAGGAGCGTGTCTGCATACGCGGATGACGTCACCGTCATAGTGTCGAGCTACGAGCACATCGAGCTGGTCGGCGAGACACTAAAAGAATACGAAGCGGTAACGGGAGCAAAAATTAACCGGGAAAAGTCAGTGGGCTTGCGGCTCGGCACCTGGAGAAGCAAGCCCATGCCGTCCAACAGCGTCTCCATCGTGGGACGATGGACGGACGGACCGGTTAAATTGCTCGGGGTCTGGTTCGGTCCGGACCTCCAAATGGAGAAGAACTGGGGCGAGATAACGACTAGGGTGGCTACTCTCACCCAGAAATGGGCTGAGAGAAAGCTATCCCTAAAAGGTCGGGCGGAGGTGGCGAACGCGTACATCGCATCCGTCATCGAGTATCGTCTGACCGTCGTGCCTTGTCCCGACCCTACCATCACCAAACTGGAACGCATACTCTTCCGCTTCTTGTAGAAGGGAAACGTTCCGATGGTTAGGCGATCCATTTGCTGCCAACACCCGCTAAATGGAGGGCTGGGCATGCCGTGGTTGATGATGCGCAGACATGCGCTGAGACTGCGACATCTCCGGCGCTTCATAGACAAAGGTGAACAGGTGTGGTCGCCTTTTGTGCGGCGCGCTTTCCCGCAGCTCGTCTCCTTGGACGAACTACAGTCATGGATCAAGCAGAGACCGAGGCTAGGCGAATGGCACCGCGCGTGTCACGTTGCTCTCAAGCAACTCTGCCGTCCGGGATCGAACTTGTGCGACTCCATCACAATAAAGGCATTCTATAGAGGATTAGTGGAGGGGAGGTGCGACGACGAACTCGGGC
The DNA here is from genome assembly GCF_006345805.1 of Octopus sinensis. Lineage (NCBI taxonomy): Eukaryota > Metazoa > Mollusca > Cephalopoda > Octopoda > Octopodidae > Octopus > Octopus sinensis. The sequence continues at coordinate 19,832,266 of NC_043011.1, read as the reverse complement.
AGAGTCTGGGCGTCGACGAGGAACACCTGACCCGCCTGTTCAGGACAACTTTCGGGCCGGGACCTATGAACAATCACCAAAGATCCCTGGCCTGGCAGTGCTATCGAGAAGCATTACCTGTTCGGGATAAGCTCTACAGACACGGTTCCAGACACACTGGACCGACTTGCCCGAGATGCGGTCAGAGCGACGAAACCGTTCTGCACGCACTCGTGCAATGTCCAACCATTTCCGACCTGTGGGCTTATGCCGAACGGCTGCTGTCACGTGTGGGACGAATCCGCCTATCGGCCGAGTCTATCGTAGGAATTGCTCCGCCCCCTTTCCTCTACCGGGAAGGCAAGGCAGTTTTCATCGTACTGGTGGCCATGGTGAAAGAATATATGTGGTGGACTCGAGCGAAAGGATTAGAGACAAACACTTACCTCTATGGCCAATCGCTCATCAACTTTTTCAAGTACCACTTGAAAAGGAAGGTGAGAATGGAGAGGGAAGTTTTGTCTCGCGAAAGATTCAAAAAAAGATGGGTGAATGTTGCAAAGATGGTGCGTGCTAGTAACGAAACCATTTTGAGCATGATCCTGTAGATCGTAAAAAAGAAAGAAAGAGAGCATTTTGATCTCATGTGGTTATTTCCTCCCTGACTGGGGTTCCCGTGGTCTTTTCTGTAGGCTTTTCTTCCTACGGATGAACCCAACTTTGTTATATCAATGTTTATATCATTATTTCTGTGATACACGATTTCCTTTTTTTTTCCTTTTTTTTTTTTTCTTTCCTCCTCTCGATCCCTTTTGATCGCAATTTTACATTTATTTTCTTTTTTTTCCACCCTCGAAAAGAAAAGCTCTGCATTTGTATTTGTCCCCTCTGTATTCAGCCCTGTGTGGCTAATAAAAGAAAGTTATCTATCTATCTATCTATCTATCTATCTATCTATCTATCTATCTGTCTATCTATCTATCTGTCTATCTATCTATCTATCTATCTATCTACCTATCTACCTCTCTGTTTTTCTGTTTGTCTGCCTGTCTGTCTCTCTGTCTGTGTGTCTCTCTGCTTGTCTGTCTTCCTACCTACATCTCTCTCTCTCTCTCATATATATATATATATATATATATATTATATATATATATATATATATATATATGAGTGGAGTGTAGTCATCTCATACACTCACATAGACACACACACATATATATGGCGTCGTATTTGTGTCTGTTACCGACGGTCTCTACTTACGTGCACATAACATAGCGATTCAGCAAAGAGACTGACAGAATAAGTACTCGACTTTAAAAAATGCCATTGCTTTGAGAAACTGCAACCCTTGAGTGGGTTACGCCTGCATGGCTGTTGTCCAATTACTGAGGGAAATAGAAGATAAATTTTAAATTCAACATAAAAAGGATAAAAAAATCTGACATAGCCGACATTCAAAAGCGATACGAAACCCGCTCTCACAGACAGCACGCATATATATGTGTATGTCAGTGTGTGTGCGTGTTTGTACGCTCGCCTGTGTTTGTGTGTGTGAGTGTGTGTGTTTGTGTGTGCTTATTTAGTTGGCCATAGATCAGTGAACTACGCTTGGTTCAAAAATTAGTGTGGCAGCTTGTTATCTAGTTTTAGTGATAGTTGTTCGCGTCATGTAACGATTCATCTGGATGGTATTGAATTTCCCAATGCTGCAATTTCTATATCATGATAATGTATATTAACTAAACTTTCTGCACTTGTAACATTTTAAATTCAGCTGCGTTAAGCTGAATGATGTTAATGAATATTCAAGTTATTCAATTAACTTATGTAAATTAGAGTGAAGTGTGTTGTTACATAGCATAGTCCATCTTTAATAAGTTATACAGACCGGGTGCTGTATCAGCACATGATAATTAAATTGCTTTAGCGTAAAATGTGTGACGGATGATCAGCTATTTGTTGTACTCTTAGTATAAAGCATATATAAAAAAAAATTCTGTTGTAATGTTTTGTAAGAAAATGAGGGCGGTTCAACATCAGCCAATTTACATAATTTGTCTTATCATCTGAATCTTTCATACATTTCTGTAGTAATATAACTTATTAAACACATTAGTTTATAATTAATGAAGGCAAAAAAGGCATAGTTTATATCTGTATAAATACATAAAAATTTATATTATTTTGAAATCGAACACTGATAAGAGCTTTTAATAATTTTGGTAAATTATGATCATTTCATGTTAGAAGTGTTCATCAATAAATCGATTTTAAAAAAGTGTTTATTTACGTATAGGTCAATGAAAAGAGCAGTCAGATTATATGAGCAAATAAATATGTAGACGATAGATTAATTAAAAATCTGGGTTTATTAGATGGTTCAAAATCAATATGATGTCCTATTATAACAATTACGATAGCAGGATTCGTTCATCTCTACTAACAAATACTGAAAGTTGATAGAATAAACTTTCATAGGAAAAAGATAGAAATTTAACAACAAATTTATAACACTTATGTTGTCATAATTCATGGAACGAAACGAAACAAACACATCTTCTTAGGAGATAATATATCAACGATTCATAAAATTTAATAAATATTATGGCATACTGAAGAGAAGTTAAAACGTTCGGGTAGAATACCTGACGGAGTTAAAAGAGAAGTTTTGTTACCGTAACGTACTTTATTATGGTATATATCTTCAATGAAACATACTTCATCGAGGTACTCCAATCTCAGGAATGAAAAATATTCCATAAAACATATTTCTTAGATGCTCATACCTTGTTACAACAAGATCTATACCTACAATCTTACAAGGCCTTGAAACTTAGCGGTATTAGCTAACAGATAAATTATATCTCGACAAATCGTATTATATCCCACATGCAACGGCTATGTGTAGGATATGTCGAGTTTTTCTGGGATTTATGTTTAAAAGTGAATGTGCAAGACGCGCATCAAAATTTATTAAACATGCATACATAACAAGCCAGATATAGTTAATTGTGCCGAAATAAAAGTCATGTATAGCCGTAGATTATCAGCAAGAAGGAGAATGTTTTTGGGTCAATGCAGGGAAGCCTGTATCTCCTCTACTCTTAATATAAATTTACGCGAATGAGGAGACCGGCTAAGCCTCCACTTTACAAAAAAGATCGTTTTACGAGCCTGCAAAGTTCTAAGAGTTGCAGGAGCTGAATCAAATAATATGTATGTATGTAAACAGTTCGCCATTTATTCGTAATCACTAGAATTGTTTTCACGCAATGTAGTTCTCCAGCCTCGCAAATATTAGGTTGTGCAACCATAAACCTGCATTATGTGATCTTATTGTGTTCTCGCAGGTGATATAAATAAATAATATTGTCTCTGCTAACACAATATCTCAGCTACCAGCGCATCAGAACGCCAGACAAAGGATGCACTTGAAGCTGAGATTTTGAATTTACAGAGACAATATTTATTGATATATCACCCGAGGAAACAACTAGATATCACATTGCAGGGAAACGGTGGCGCGACCAAATAGCTGCGAGTCTGGAGAACTACGTTGCGTGGAAATAATTCTAGTGAGTACAAATAAATGTCCAACTGTACTCCTTCATGTTGACTCCAATTTATTCAATTGTGCATTGGATCGAACCGGGGGAAATCTGCAGGTGGGGTGCTTTATACTGTACTGTGTTAAATTCTGAGCAGCATACAACCTAACTTATATATAAATATATTCATAAATACATTAATTAATTATATATATATCATCAATATCTATCTATCTATCTATCTATCTATCTATCTATCTATCTATCTATCTATCTATCTATCTATCTATCTATCTATCTATCTATCTATCTATCTATCTATCTATCTATCTATCTATCTACATGTCTGTCTCTATGTCTGTATGTCTGTCCGTCCGTCTGCCTCTCTGTCTGTCTATGTATATATATATATATATATATATATATATATATATATATATATATATATATATGTGTGTGTGTGTGTGTGTGTTTGTGTCTGTGTGTGTGTATACAAATACTACTTCTATAACTTATATATTTTATATCTCCATGGCTTCATTATAAAGTGTGTCACGATAACTCGACCCGATATATTTACGTGCAGAACGCTCAGAAACTAGGAATACTCAGTCACATACATGTTATGTTTACCCGGCAGTTTGCTTAATTGGTTGAACCCATCATTGCTTAGTTTTGAAAGCGAAACAGATGGGGAGGAGCAAACTAACACTTCTTTCTATCTATCTATATCTATCTATCTATCTATCTATCTACCTAATTAATAATAGGGTAATTTTATAAATCTTGTTTGTTGCTAAC